>NW_028221102.1:0-13373 GCF_045865225.1 Trachurus japonicus | reverse complement strand
CATTTCCTGCAGAAAATGCTGAAAATGCAGAAAATGCTGAAAGCAGCTGAACGCTATTGCTGAAGCAATGCTGAATAAGCTGAAGAAATCATTGAAACAAAGTTGAATTAGCTGAAGAACTGTTGAAAAAGTCTAACTTTGAAGCTGAAACATATAACTTGAAAATTAATGCCTTTTTAAGGACAAAAAGCAGTAGAAATGTTAAAAAAAGGTAGAAGAAAATGCTAAAATCCTGCATGTTGAAGATGTTTAACAGTTGAAGAGTTGAAATCTGCAGCTAGCCACAGAAAGGAAAACTGATGAACCAGCAGTAACATAGCTGAAGCAACAAGTGAGAATAGATTAAAAAGAAGGAACATGTAAGCAGGAAGCTGAATGACATGACATGGTGGAAAAAATCCTGAATTGTTTAGGTTTAAGTGTAATAAATATGTTTTTAGTCTAAAAGCAGTAGAAATGTTGAAAAGGCAGAGGAATGTGTTGGAAAATCCTGCATTATTAAGTCTAACAGTTGAGGAGTCTGCAGTCAGCTGCAAAAAGCACTGCTACAGAAAACAGATAAACAAGTGCTAACATGGCTAAAGTAATAAGTGAAAATAGATTAACAAATGGAACCTGTAAGAAGGAGGTTTATTTTGTATGAAATGATTGGAAATTACTTAAATTGTTGAAGATTAGCATGAAGAAACTGAAAAGCTGAAGTCTACTTAAATATATTTAAAAATGACAGCATGAATACATTGTTGGACTATTAGTAATATAGATTAAACAATATCTAGGTGGTTGGAAATTATTTGAATTGTTGAAGATTGTGGTGAAAGAAAAATTAACATTTTAAAGACCCACTCCCGTGAAAATCGTGTTTTTTGAGCTTTTCACATGTTCCTGTGGCATTTTTCTTGTGTTAGAGCACATATCAGCAGAAAAGGAAGTGCAAAATTGCATTTCTGAGTTTTTCTGCCTTCAAACTGCTGTGAACCAATGGCAGACTCAAACTGGCAGTTTCAGGGAGACTGGAGCTGACGTGTCACAGCAAAACAGCGCAGTCTCCGCCAACCCCCCAGAGGTGCATTGCTAATGTGCATGGCTAATGAGCTGGTTTTAAAATGGCCGAAAAGGGTCGCGGGAGTGGGACTTTAAGTACACTCAAATTACTCTAATAAGTTATAAAATTAACAGCTTGAAAACATTTGTTATATAAATGTTAATAAAGATGAGGCAATGTCTAAAGAGTAGAACTTGTAACGAGGAGGCTGAATGACACGAAATGCAGGAAAATACCTGAATTGTTAAAGATAGGTGTAAAAAGAAAGGGCATATAGGCTATACATTAATAAATAAAAAATTTGAAACTCCTAAAATGGTCGAGTCTGAATTGTTGGAATTAATGAGAAAAGGTAAAATCCTTCAAAGTAAAATGTAAGGGTTAAAGAGGTGGAAAAGTCTAAAGCCAGGACATGAAGAAGCTCCAAATCCTGAAATCTCCATTACCTTAAAGCAGAAGTAAGTGATATATTTGTGTTAATATAAGTCTTAAATAGTTATATCTTCCGACAGCAATCACTTACATAGAGTGTTTGGACTGAAACACGGGTCTCTCAGTCCCTCTGCTCTGCTCTGAGCCGAAGAGAAAACATTTATCGTATCCTACAGTTTTTATCCAATGAGGAGAGAGAACGGCATGCAGGGCTGTGTGTGCAGCCAAGGAACGCCGTGAATGTGGCGACGTAGGGACGAGGACTGTTATGGTGCGTTCAAGGAAACTCGTATTTTTCCGACCGTGAAGTGGTACCAGTTTGATCTGGTACGAGTTCACCGGTCGGAAGTTACGAGTGGCCGTTATAGTGACTTTCACCGGTAAAACAGGTCGGAAAAACACGAGTGGGTTGCCTAAAACGCTACAAAGTCGTAAGTTGTGACTTGAAGCTGTAATTTACGATTTCAAAAGCCTGACTGGAACGCAGCATTAGCGAAAACGACCGGACCACTTACTTCTGCTTTAACAAACTGAAATGTGTGTAGACAAATAACTTTTTAGATATGTTTAGAAATCCCCCTCAAAGATATGAAATCATTGAGAGGCTGATTAATGAGCTGTAAACCGGTGTGTGGAAAGGAGACAGAAGCAAGCTTTTTGTGTGCATGTGTGTGTCTGTGTGTTTGTGTCTGTCTATCTGTCTGTGTGTGTGTGTGTCTCTCTCTCTGTGTCTGCACCACACAGAGCAGAGCAGTGAGATTTGAGCTCGGTGCAGCTCCCGAACAACAGCCTCTGAAAAGAGAACCGTACCTCTTATCAGAGTGTGGTAGAGACTGGCTGGTTCAAAAGACCTTCCTGAGTGTGGTGATGTGCGTTAAATGTTTGTAGGGCAAAAACTTTTCTCACAGTCACAGGTAAGATAAGGAGGTCATTTCTGCTTTTCTCCGAAAATCAGCGCCTACTTTTGAATGGGAGTCAATGAGAGAAAGAGAGGGAACTGGCTGCACTCGGAGGCTCCCAGTTTAAATTGTGTAAGTCTCTCTGGTTTTTTGAGCACATGAAGAGATCGAGGATGAGCGTGTCTACAAACGTGGCGGAAATTATGTGTGTAGAGTTTAATTTGTGGCCGTGCTGACAGGTTAGAGAGAAAAATGTGAGAGGATTTTTAGACCCTCTGTCACTCTGCTAACTGCCAACGTCCAAACATTCCGTCCCATTGACTTTCATGTTAAATCTGAATTTTGTCAGAAATTTTAATGATTTTAAAACTATATATATATCTGAAACTGTTGAAGATATCAATAAGCTGAGATATAGCTGAATAGTTGAAAGGTTTGTGAACAGTTTAAAAGTTGAATGAAGTCTGTAGCTGAAAGTATGCTGAAGCTATTAGAGGCTGAAAGAAGCAGAAGATTTGAAGAGTTTGAAGACTGTTTCAATGTATTCCTATGGGAAAAAAATTGCAGAAAAAGTTAAATATTTTAAAAAGTATACATAGTTGAAAAGAGAAAAGTCATAGCAACATTGTCCTGAGAAAGCTGCACGTTTTGATATATTAATTGTTGAAATAGCACAAAGTATGAAGGAGCAGAAAACTGCTGAAAAAGGGTGGAAGAAGTAAGAATAATAATAATAAGTATAAAGATTTGAATAACAATAGTGTGAATGCTTCCAGCATTCACACTAATAATAATAATAAGTTTAAAGAAACAAAATGGCCGAACAGAATAACAATACTGTGAATGCTTCCAGCATTCACACTAATAATAAGAAAAAATCCACACAATAACAGGGCACTGGTCCCTGCAGCTATTTCATAGCTGTTGGGACCAGTGCCCGGTGCGATTGCCCGTGGCCCTAACTACTAAGATGCTCACTAGTTAGTGTGAATGCTTCCAGCATTCACACTATTGTTATTCGGTTCGGCCATTTTCTGCCTTTCTTCGTCATGTAACTAGTCCTTCATACTTTGTGCTATTTCAACAATTCAAATATCAAAATGTTCAGCCTTTTCGGGACAGGTGTGCTATGTCTTTTCTCTTTTCAACTATTCATACTTTTTGCAATATTCAACTATTTCTGATTTTTTTTTCCCCATAGAGAATGCATTGGAACAGTCTTGAAACTCTTCAAATCTTCTTACTTCTTTCAGCCTTTAAAGTGTCCACATACTTTCAGCTAGAGACTTCATTCAAATTCTGAGCTGTAGACAAACTTTTTAAGTATTCCTCTATGACTCAGCTTATTGATATCTTCAGCAGTTTCTGATATTTGGCCGCTTTAAAATCATTACGTTTTTTGACAAAATCCAGCTTTATAATGGGTGTGTGTTGCGTCTAACGAGCAGGGCTTATAGTGAGTGACATCATCGCTAGAGTGAGAGGGATCGAAAAAACATTCAGGATTTTTTCTGGATAAATTGCCAGCATGGCCACAAATTAAACTCTAGACACATGATTTCCTCACTGGTTTGTAGCCACACTTGTCGTGTCTCATTTGATGTGTTCAAAACAGCGGACAGACTTACAGAATTGTCTCTATGAGCCTAATTGTGCAGCTAGAACCGCTCCAGTGGCTCATCCACTTCAATATAAAAGTAGGAGCTGATTTTTTTAGAAAAACAGAAATGCCCCCCTTTTCTACCTTGCGACCCTGAGAAAAGTTTTTGCCCTACAAACATTTAATGCACATCAATGTGCTCAGGAAGGTCTCCTTGCCCCAGTAGTCATGGCCACATTCTGATAAGAGGTACGGTTATCTTTTTCTGGGCTGTTTTCGGAAGCTGCTCAGAGCACAAATCTCTCTGCTCTGCTCTGCTCTGTGTGCAGTGGCCAGCTGTTGGGGCCAGCTCGTTATCAAAGTCTATAAATAGAACAGTGCAGGTGCAGCCTGGCCGCTCGTTAAAATCGCCTGTTTGGTTTTTGGTCATTTTCTCCAAAACCACTGGCCCGATTTCAACCAAACCTTCTGCCTTGGACTCCCCTCGGACCCCCAGATGATATATCCGAGTTTGGAGAAATTTGAAGAAATTTTAATTTTTGGTCAAAAAAAAAAAAACGTAAGCCGCGCGCCTGTCGTCTTTTTAAAATCGCCTGTTTGGTTTTTGGTCATTTTCTCCAAAACCACCGGCCCGATTTCAACCAAACCTTCTGCGTTGGACTCCCCTCGGACCCCCAGATGATATATCCGAGTTTGGAGAAATTTGGAGAAATTTTAATTTTTGGTGAAAAAAAAAAACGTAAGCCGCGCGCTTGTCGTCTTTTTAAAATCGCCTGTTTGGTTTTTGGTCATTTTCTCCAAAACCACCGGCCCGATTTCAACCAAACCTTCTGCGTTGGACTCCCCTCGGACCCCCAGATGATATATCCGAGTTTGGAGAAATTTTAATTTTTGGTCAAAAAAAAAAAAACGTAAGCCGCGCGCCTGTCGTCTTTTTAAAATCGCCTGTTTGGTTTTTGGTCATTTTCTCCAAAACCACCGGCCCGATTTCAACCAAACCTTCTGCGTTGGACTCCCCTCGGACCCCCAGATGATATATCCGAGTTTGGAGAAATTTAAATTTTTGGTCAAAAAAAAAAAAAAAAACGTAAGCCGCGCGCCTGTCGTCTTTTTAAAATCGCCTGTTTGGTTTTTGGTCATTTTCTCCAAAACCACCGGCCCGATTTCAACCAAACCTTCTGCGTTGGACTCCCCTTGGACCCCCAGATGATATATCCGAGTTTGGAGAAATTTTAATTTTTGGTCATAAAAAAAAAAACGTAAGCTGCGCGCCTGTCGTCTTTTTAAAATCGCCTGTTTGGTTTTTGGTCATTTTCTCCAAAACCACCGGCCCGATTTCAACCAAACCTTCTGCGTTGGACTCCCCCTCGGACCCCCAGATGATATATCCGAGTTTGGAGAAATTTTAATTTTTGGTAAAAAAAAAAAAAACGTAAGCCGCGCGCCTGTCGTCTTTTTAAAATCGCCTGTTTGGTTTTTGGTAATTTTCTCCAAAACCACCGGCCCGATTTCAACCAAACCTTCTGCGTTGGACTCCCCTCGGACCCCCAGATGATATATCCGAGTTTGGAGAAATTTTAATTTTTGGTCAAAAAAAAAAAAACGTAAGCCGCGCGCCTGTCGTCTTTTTAAAATCGCCTGTTTGGTTTTTGGTCATTTTCTCCAAAACCACCGGCCCGATTTCAACCAAACCTTCTGCGTTGGACTCTCCTCGGACCCCCAGATGATATATCCGAGTTTGGAGAAATTTGGAGAAATTTTAATTTTTGGTGAAAAAAAAAAAACGTAAGCCGCGCGCTTGTCGTCTTTTTAAAATCGCCTGTTTGGTTTTTGGTCATTTTCTCCAAAACCACCGGCCCGATTTCAACCAAACCTTCTGCGTTGGACTCCCCTCGGACCCCCAGATGATATATCCGAGTTTGGAGAAATTTAAATTTTTGGTCAAAAAAAAAAAAACGTAAGCCGCGCGCCTGTCGTCTTTTTAAAATCGCCTGTTTGGTTTTTGGTCATTTTCTCCAAAACCACCGGCCCGATTTCAACCAAACCTTCTGCGTTGGACTCCCCTCGGACCCCCAGATGATATATCCGAGTTTGGAGAAATTTTAATTTTTGGTAAAAAAAAAAAAAACGTAAGCCGCGCGCCTGTCGTCTTTTTAAAATCGCCTGTTTGGTTTTTGGTAATTTTCTCCAAAACCACCGGCCCGATTTCAACCAAACCTTCTGCGTTGGACTCCCTCGGACCCCCAGATGATATATCCGAGTTTGGAGAAATTTTAATTTTTGGTCAAAAAAAAAAAAACGTAAGCCGCGCGCCTGTCGTCTTTTTAAAATCGCCTGTTTGGTTTTTGGTCATTTTCTCCAAAACCACCGGCCCGATTTCAACCAAACCTTCTGCGTTGGACTCCCCTCGGACCCCCAGATGATATATCCGAGTTTGGAGAAATTTGGAGAAATTTAAATTTTTGGTCAAAAAAAAAAAAACGTAAGCCGCGCGCCTGTCGTCTTTTTAAAATCGCCTGTTTGGGTTTTGGTCATTTTCTCCAAAACCACCGGCCCGATTTCAACCAAACCTTCTGCGTTGGACTCCCCTCGGACCCCCAGATGATATATCCGTGTTTGGAGAAATTTGAAGAAATTTAAATTTTTGGTCAAAAAAAAAAAAACGTAAGCCGCGCGCCTGTCGTCTTTTTAAAATCGCCTGTTTGGTTTTTGGTCATTTTCTCCAAAACCACCGGCCCGATTTCAACCAAACCTTCTGCGTTGGACTCCCCTCGGACCCCCAGATGATATATCCGAGTTTGGAGAAATTTGGAGAAATTTTAATTTTTTGTCAAAAAAAAAAAAACCTAAGCCGCGCGCCTGTCGTCTTTTTAAAATCGCCTGTTTGGGTTTTGGTCATTTTCTCCAAAACCACCGGCCCGATTTCAACCAAACCTTCTGCGTTGGACTCCCCTCGGACCCCCAGATGATATATCCAAGTTTGGAGAAATTTTAATTTTTGGTCAAAAAAAAAAAAAACGTAAGCCGTGCGCCTGTCGTCTTTTTAAAATCGCCTGTTTGGTTTTTGGTCATTTTCTCCAAAACCACCGGCCTGATTTCAACCAAACCTTCTGCGTTGGACTCCCCTCTGACCCGCAGATGATATATCCGAGTTTGGAGAAATTTTTATTTTTGGTCAAAAAAAAAAACGTAAGCCGCGCGCCTGTCGTCTTTTTAAAATCGCCTGTTTGGTTTTTGGTCATTTTCTCCAAAACCACCGGCCCGATTTCAACCAAACCTTCTGCGTTGGACTCCCCTCGGACCCCCAGATGATATATCTGTGTTTGGAGAAATTTGAAGAAATTTAAATTTTTGGTCAAAAAAAAAAAACGTAAGACGCGCGCCTGTCGTCTTTTTAAAATCGCCTGTTTGGTTTTTGGTCATTTTCTCCAAAACCACCGGCCTGATTTCAACCAAACCTTCTGCGTTGGACTCCCCTTTGACCCGCAGATGATATATCCGAGTTTGGAGAAATTTTTATTTTTGGTCAAAAAAAAAAAAAGTAAGCCGCGCGCCTGTCGTCTTTTTAAAATCGCCTGTTTGGTTTTTGGTCATTTTCTCCAAAACAACCGGCCCGATTTCAACCAAACCTTCTGCGTTGGACTCCCCTCGGACCCCCAGATGATATATCCGAGTTTGGAGAAATTTAAATCTTTGGTCAAAAAAAAAAAACGTAAGCCGCGCGCCTGTCGTCTTTTTAAAATCGCCTGTTTGGGTTTTGGTCTTTTCCTCCAAAACCACCGGCCCGATTTCAACCAAACCTTCTGCGTTGGACTCCCCTCGGACCCCCAGATGATATATCCGAGTTTGGAGAAATTTTAATTTTTGGTCAAAAAAAAAAAAAAACGTAAGCCGCGCGCTTGTCGTCTTTTTAAAATCGCCTGTTTGGTTTTTGGTCATTTTCTCCAAAACCACCGGCCCGATTTCAACCAAACCTTCTGCGTTGGACTCCCCTCGGACTCCCAGATGATATATCCGAGTTTGGAGAAATTTGAAGAAATTTTAATTTTTGGTCAAAAAAAAAAACGTAAGCCATGCGCCTGTCGTCTTTTTAAAATCGCCTGTTTGGTTTTTGGTCATTTTCTCCAAAACCACCGGCCCGATTTCAACCGAACCTTCTGCGTTGGACTCCCCTCGGACCCCCAGATGATATATCGTTAGCCTCATAGCATAATTGCCTAAGTCATTTTTTGGCCAAATTGAGATATCTGCCTAACTTTCCTCTCCTACCACTGCTGCATCACCTTGCCTTATTGGCTATGTCCTCAACCAATCAGGCAGATAGTGATTTTGGACTCTAAAAGTGTTCTAAGTCATCTTTTTGACTTTGCTTGCTAGAAATTGTGTTTTTTCCCGAAAATTTTCAAATATGACTTAGGCAATTATGCTATGAGGCTAACGATATCCGAGTTTGGAGAAATTTGAAGAAATTTTAATTTTTGGTCAAAAAAAAAAACGTAAGCCGCGCGCCTGTCGTCTTTTTAAAATCGCCTGTTTGGTTTTTGGTCATTTTCTCCAAAACCACCGGCCTGATTTCAACCAAACCTTCTGCGTTGGACTCCCCTTTGACCCGCAGATGATATATCCGAGTTTGGAGAAATTTTTATTTTTGGTCAAAAAAAAAAAAAGTAAGCCGCGCGCCTGTCGTCTTTTTAAAATCGCCTGTTTGGTTTTTGGTCATTTTCTCCAAAACAACCGGCCCGATTTCAACCAAACCTTCTGCGTTGGACTCCCCTCGGACCCCCAGATGATATATCCGAGTTTGGAGAAATTTAAATCTTTGGTCAAAAAAAAAAAAACGTAAGCCGCGCGCCTGTCGTCTTTTTAAAATCGCCTGTTTGGGTTTTGGTCTTTTCCTCCAAAACCACCGGCCCGATTTCAACCAAACCTTCTGCGTTGGACTCCCCTCGGACCCCCAGATGATATATCCGAGTTTGGAGAAATTTTAATTTTTGGTCAAAAAAAAAAAAAACGTAAGCCGCGCGCTTGTCGTCTTTTTAAAATCGCCTGTTTGGTTTTTGGTCATTTTCTCCAAAACCACCGGCCCGATTTCAACCAAACCTTCTGCGTTGGACTCCCCTCGGACTCCCAGATGATATATCCGAGTTTGGAGAAATTTGAAGAAATTTTAATTTTTGGTCAAAAAAAAAAACGTAAGCCATGCGCCTGTCGTCTTTTTAAAATCGCCTGTTTGGTTTTTGGTCATTTTCTCCAAAACCACCGGCCCGATTTCAACCGAACCTTCTGCGTTGGACTCCCCTCGGACCCCCAGATGATATATCCGAGTTTGGAGAAATTTGAAGAAATTTTAATTTTTGGTCAAAAAAAAAAACGTAAGCCGCGCGCCTGTCGTCTTTTTAAAATCGCCTGTTTGGTTTTTGGTCATTTTCTCCAAAACCACCGGCCCGATTTCAACCAAACCTTCTGCGTTGGACTCCCCTCAGACCCCCAGATGATATATCCGAGTTTGGAGAAATTTTCATTTTTGGTCAAAAAAAAAAAAAACGTAAGCCGCGCGCCTGTCGTCTTTTTAAAATCGCCTGTTTGGTTTTTGGTCATTTTCTCCAAAACCACCGGCCCGATTTCAACCAAACCTTCTGCGTTGGACTCCCCTCGGACTCCCAGATGATATATCCGAGTTTGGAGAAATTTGAAGAAATTTTAATTTTTGGTCAAAAAAAAAAACGTAAGCCATGCGCCTGTCGTCTTTTTAAAATCGCCTGTTTGGTTTTTGGTCATTTTCTCCAAAACCACCGCCCGATTTCAACCAAACCTTCTGCGTTGGACTCCCCTCGGACCCCCAGATGATATATCCGAGTTTGGAGAAATTTTTATTTTTGGTCAAAAAAAAAAACGTAAGCCACGCGCCTGTCGTCTTTTTAAAATCGCCTGTTTGGTTTTTGGTCATTTTCTCCAAAACCACCGGCCCGATTTCAACCAAACCTTCTGCGTTGGACTCCCCTCGGACCCCCAGATGATATATCCCAGTTTGGAGAAATTTTAATTTTTGGTCAAAAAAAAAAAAACGTAAGCCGCGCGCCTGTCGTCTTTTTAAAATCGCCTGTTTGGTTTTTGGTCATTTTCTCCAAAACCACCGGCCCGATTTCAACCAAACCTTCTGCGTTGGACTCCCCTCGGACCCCCAGATGATATATCCGTGTTTGGAGAAATTTGAAGAAATTTAAATTTTTGGTCCAAAAAAAAAAAAAACGTAAGCCACGCGCCTGTCGTCTTTTTAAAATCGCCTGTTTGGTTTTCTGTCATTTTCTCCAAAACCACCGGCCCGATTTCAACCAAACCTTCTGCGTTGGACTCCCCTCGGACCCCCAGATGATATATCCGAGTTTGGAGAAATTTGAAGAAATTTTAATTTTTGGTCAAAAAAAAAAAACGTAAGCCGCGCGCCTGTCGTCTTTTTAAAATCGCCTGTTTGGTTTTTGGTCATTTTCTCCAAAACCACCGGCCCGATTTCAACCAAACCTTCTGCGTTGGACTCCCCTCGGACCCCCAGATGATATATCCGAGTTTGGAGAAATTTTTATTTTTGGTCAAAAAAAAAAAACGTAAGCCGCGCGCCTGTCGTCTTTTTAAAATCGCCTGTTTGGTTTTTGGTCATTTTCTCCAAAACCACCGGCCCGATTTCAACCAAACCTTCTGCGTTGGACTCCCCTCGGACCCCCAGATGATATATCCGTGTTTGGAGAAATTTGAAGAAATTTAAATTTTTGGTCAAAAAAAAACAAACGTAAGCCGCGCGCCTGTCGTCTTTTTAAAATCGCCTGTTTGGTTTTTGGTCATTTTCTCCAAAACCACCGGCCCGATTTCAACCAAACCTTCTGCGTTGGACTCCCCTCGGACCCCCAGATGATATATCCGAGTTTGGAGTAATTTTAATTTTTGGTCAAAAAAAAAAAGACGTAAGCCGCGCGCCTGTCGTCTTTTTAAAATCGCCTGTTTGGTTTTTGGTCATTTTCTCCAAAACCACCGGCCCGATTTCAAACAAACCTTCTGCGTTGGACTCCCCTCGGACCCCCAGATGATATATCCGAGTTTGGAGAAATTTTAATTTTTGGTCAAAAAAAAAAAAAACGTAGGCCGCGCGCCTGTCGTCTTTTTAAAATCGCCTGTTTGGTTTTTGGTCATTTTCTCCAAAACCACCGGCCCGATTTCAACCAAACCTTCTGCGTTGAACTCCCCTTGGACCCCCAGATGATATATCCGAGTTTGGAGAAATTTGAAGAAATTTTAATTTTTGGTCCAAAAAAAAAAAAAACGTAAGCCGCGCGCGCCTGTCGTCTTTTTAAAATCCCCTGTTTGGTTTTTGGTCATTTTCTCCAAAACCACCGGCCCGATTTCAACCAAACCTTCTGCGTTGGACTCCCCTCGGACCCCCAGATGATATATCCGAGTTTGGAGTAATTTTAATTTTTGGTCAAAAAAAAAAAGACGTAAGCCGCGCGCCTGTCGTCTTTTTAAAGTCGCCTGTTTGGTTTTTGGTCATTTTCTCCAAAACCACCGGCCCGATTTCAACCAAACCTTCTGCGTTGGACTCCCCTCGGACCCCCAGATGATATATCCGAGTTTGGAGAAATTTGAAGAAATTTTAATTTTTGGTCCAAAAAAAAAAAAAAACGTAAGCCGCGCGCGCCTGTCGTCTTTTTAAAATCCCCTGTTTGGTTTTTGGTCATTTTCTCCAAAACCACCGGCCCGATTTCAACCAAACCTTCTGCGTTGGACTCCCCTCAGACCCCCAGATGATATATACGAGTTTGGAGTAATTTTAATTTTTGGTCAAAAAACAAAAACGTAAGCCGCGCGCCTGTCGTCTTTTTAAAATCGCCTGTTTGGTTTTTGGTCATTTTCTCCAAAACCACCGGCCCGATTTCAACCAAACCTTCTGCGTTGGACTCCCCTCGGACCCCCAGATGATATATCCGAGTTTGGAGTAATTTTAATTTTTGGTCAAAAAAAAAAAGACGTAAGCCGCGCGCCTGTCGTCTTTTTAAAGTCGCCTGTTTGGTTTTTGGTCATTTTCTCCAAAACCACCGGCCCGATTTCAACCAAACCTTCTGCGTTGGACTCCCCTCGGACCCCCAGATGATATATCCGAGTTTGGAGAAATTTGAAGAAATTTAAATTTTTGGTCAAAAAAAAAAAAAAACGTAAGCCGCGCGCCTGTCGTCTTTTTAAAATCGCCTGTTTGGTTTTTGGTCATTTTCTCCAAAACCACCGGCCCGATTTCAACCAAACCTTCTGCGTTGGACTCCCCTCGGACCCCCAGATGATATATCCGAGTTTGGAGAAATTTTTATTTTTGGTCAAAAAAAAAAAAACGTAAGCCGCGCGCCTGTCGTCTTTTTAAAATCGCCTGTTTGGTTTTTGGTCATTTTCTCCAAAACCACCGGCCCGATTTCAACCAAACCTTCTGCGTTGGACTCCCCTCGGACCCCCAGATGATATATCCGTGTTTGGAGAAATTTGAAGAAATTTAAATTTTTGGTCAAAAAAAAACAAACGTAAGCCGCGCGCCTGTCGTCTTTTTAAAATCGCCTGTTTGGTTTTTGGTCATTTTCTCCAAAACCACCGGCCCGATTTCAACCAAACCTTCTGCGTTGGACTCCCCTCGGACCCCCAGATGATATATCCGAGTTTGGAGTAATTTTAATTTTTGGTCAAAAAAAAAAAGACGTAAGCCGCGCGCCTGTCGTCTTTTTAAAGTCGCCTGTTTGGTTTTTGGTCATTTTCTCCAAAACCACCGGCCCGATTTCAACCAAACCTTCTGCGTTGGACTCCCCTCGGACCCCCAGATGATATATCCGAGTTTGGAGAAATTTGAAGAAATTTTAATTTTTGGTCCAAAAAAAAAAAAAACGTAAGCCGCGCGCGCCTGTCGTCTTTTTAAAATCCCCTGTTTGGTTTTTGGTCATTTTCTCCAAAACCACCGGCCCGATTTCAACCAAACCTTCTGCGTTGGACTCCCCTCGGACCCCCAGATGATATATACGAGTTTGGAGTAATTTTAATTTTTGGTCAAAAAACAAAAACGTAAGCCGCGCGCCTGTCGTCTTTTTAAAATCGCCTGTTTGGTTTTTGGTCATTTTCTCCAAAACCACCGGCCCGATTTCAACCAAACCTTCTGCGTTGGACTCCCCTCGGACCCCCAGATGATATATCCGAGTTTGGAGTAATTTTAATTTTTGGTCAAAAAAAAAAAGACGTAAGCCGCGCGCCTGTCGTCTTTTTAAAGTCGCCTGTTTGGTTTTTGGTCATTTTCTCCAAAACCACCGGCCCGATTTCAACCAAACCTTCTGCGTTGGACTCCCCTCGGACCCCCAGATGATATATCCGAGTTTGGAGA
>NW_028221101.1:0-1729 GCF_045865225.1 Trachurus japonicus | reverse complement strand
GCCTCCTGTGTGGGAAATCAGGGTTCAACTACCGGAGGAGCTACATATTAGCAGAGACTTTCTTGGCCTCCACCTGATCTTTTTACTAAACTTAACCAACTCCTTTCTACATTGCCTAAACCCAACCAAATGTGACAGTTGAGGTTCCTTTCACTATGCCTCCAATTGATCATGCGCCCTGGTCCCTTTGGGTGACTGGCAAGCGCGCATTACTCTTACCCGGGAGGTCTGGGTTCAATCCCCGCCCGGGCCCTCTTCACCTTGCCACATTCTGGTGTTGTTGGCAGGATCCATGTAGCACTAGGGGTGGGTCCATGGATTCCTAATGTGTGGCAGCCTGCGCGGAAGCACAAGGACGTGCTTGTGAAAAGAGGGGGAGAGATGTGACAGTGGTGGTCCTGTCACTATGCCTGGCTACTTGGCCAGGGAGATGTCCCTTTGGGTGACTGGCAAGAGCGTGTGACTCTTACCCGGTAGGTGTGGGTTCAATACTCGTCCGGGCCATCTTCACCTTGCCACACAAAGCACAGAGCAAGGACATTTATTTTTCAGCAGGAGCGCCACGGCTGCATCAGACTCGCACCTGGGTGAAACTTTGCAGGGGGGGGGGGGCTGTCCCCGCGGCGCGATCGTGTCAAGCCGGGCAGGAAGTCAAACCACGAGAGAATCCAGTCAATTTTCAAAATAAAACACATTCGGAACAGCGGCCCCTTGGAAGGAATTTTCTCCCGTGGCGCAGTGGGTAGAGCGGCCGGGGGGCGACCGCCATTCCGAAGGACCGCCATTCCGACGGTCTGCCAGTCCGAAAATTCCCGAAGGTCCGTCATTTCGAACTTCCCGAGGGGCCGCCGTTCCGAATGTGTTTTATTTTGAAAATTGACCGGATTCTCTCGTGGTTTGACTTCCTGCCCGGCTTGACACGACGCGCCGCGGGGACAGCGCCCGACCGGCCCCTCCCCCTCCGCCTCCAAAGTTTCACCCAGGTGCGAGTCTGATGCATTACATCCATGGTCTGATGCAGCCGCGGCACTCCTGCTGAAAATAAATGTCCTTGCTCTGTGCTTTGGTTAGGTTTAGGCAATGTAGAAAGGAGTTGGTTTAGTAAAAAGGTTAGGTAGAGGCCAATAAAATCTCAGTTAATATGTATATCCCCCGGGAGTCGAACCCTGATCCACCACGTCAAGAGCAGATGCTCTGACCACTACACTACCACCGCAATTAGGCTTAATCACTCCGTGCCGTAAACCATTCAAGATTTTTTCAGGTTCGGAATGGCACCCTTTCTTTCAGGTTCGTAATGGCACCCTTTTCCCATAAATAATTAAGGGTCGGCATTCCGACAAATTAAAGTAAACGTTCGGAGTGGCGGCCCTTCGGAATGGCACCCTGGAACCAGAGCGGCCGCCCCATGTAGAGGCTATCCTCACCGCAGGCGGCCCCGGTTCAAATCCTGCGTCGGGCAGCCCTTTCTTGCATGTCATTCCCCCTCCTTCTGCCTCCCCCTTTCCTGTCTATCTCTACTGTGGACTATTGAATAAAGGCAAAAAGCCAAAACCAAAAACTTTAAAAATAGCGGGTCGACGTAGGTTTTTTAAACGCGGGTCGACCCGCTAACAATCAGCATTTGGCCCCTTTCCCATTGACCAAAATGAGCCGAGTCTGACCCCCCACTGGGGGATCAGACAACTCCTTTCTACATCCTTTCAACACCATCTAGATTTTACTCGAC
>NW_028221100.1:0-11834 GCF_045865225.1 Trachurus japonicus | reverse complement strand
CTTTTTAAAATCGCCTGTTTGGTTTTTGGTCATTTTCTCCAAAACCACCGGCCCGATTTCAGCCAAACCTTCTGCGTTGGACTCCCCTCGGACCCCCAGATGATATATCCGAGTTTGGAGAAATTTTTAATTTTTGGTCAAAAAAAAAAAAAACGTAAGCCGCGCGCCTGTCGTCTTTTTAAAATCGCCTGTTTGGTTTTTGGTCATTTTCTCCAAAACCACCGGCCCGATTTCAACCAAACCTTCTGCGTTGGACTCCCCTCGGACCCCCAGATGATATATCCGAGTTTGGAGAAATTTTAATTTTTGGTCAAAAAAAATAAACGTAAGCCGCGCGCCTGTCGTCTTTTTAAAATCGCCTGTTTGGTTTTTGGTCATTTTCTCCAAAACCACCGGCCCGATTTCAACCAAACCTTCTGCGTTGGACTCCCCTCGGACCCCCAGATGATATATCCGAGTTGGAGAAATTTTAATTTTTGGCCAAAAAAAAAAAACGTAAGCCCCGCGCCTGTCGTCTTTTTAAAATCGCCTGTTTGGTTTTTGGTCATTTTCTCCAAAACCACCGGCCCGATTTCAACCAAACCTTCTGCGTTGGACTCCCCTCGACCCCCAGATGATATATCCGAGTTTGGAGAAATTTGAAGAAATTTTAATTTTTGGTCAAAAAAAAAAAACGTAAGCCGCCGCGCCTGTCGTCTTTTTAAAATCGCCTGTTTGGTTTTTGGTCAATTTTCTCCAAAACCACCGGCCCGATTTCAACCAAACCTTCTGCGTTGGACTCCCCTCGGACCCCCAGATGATATATCCGAGTTTGGAGAAATTTGAAGAAATTTTAATTTTTGGTCAAAAAAAAAAAACGTAAGCCGGCGCCTGTCGTCTTTTTAAAATCGCCTGTTTGGTTTTTGGTCATTTTCTCCAAAACCACCGGCCCGATTTCAACCAAACCTTCTGCGTTGGACTCCCCTCGGACCCCCAGATGATATATCCGAGTTTGGAGAAATTTGAAGAAATTTTAATTTTTGGTCAAAAAAAAAAAACGTAACCCGCGCGCCTGTCGTCTTTTTAAAATCGCCTGTTTGGTTTTTGGTCATTTTCTCCAAAACCACCGGCCCGATTTCAACCAAACCTTCTGCGTTGGACTCCCCTCGGACCCCCAGATGATATATCCGAGTTTGGAGAAATTTGAAGAAATTTTAATTTTTGGTCAAAAAAAAAAACGTAAGCCCCGCGCCTGTCGTCTTTTTAAAATCGCCTGTTTGGTTTTTGGTCATTTTCTCCAAAACCACCGGCCCGATTTCAACCAAACCTTCTGCGTTGGACTCCCCTCGGACCCCCAGATGATATATCCGAGTTTGGAGAAATTTTAATTTTTGGTCAAAAAAAAAAACGTAAGCCGCGCGCCTGTCGTCTTTTTAAAATCACCTGTTTGGTTTTTGGTCATTTTCTCCAAAACCACCGGCCCGATTTCAACCAAACCTTCTGCGTTGGACTCCCCTCGGACCCCCAGATGATATATCCGAGTTTGGAGAAATTTGAAGAAATTTTAATTTTTGGTCAAAAGAAAAAAACGTAAGCCCCGCGCCTGTCGTCTTTTTAAAATCGCCTGTTTGGTTTTTGGTCATTTTCTCCAAAACCACCGGCCCGATTTCAACCAAACCTTCTGCGTTGGACTCCCCTCGGACCCCCACATGATCCGAGTTTGGAGAAATTTTAATTTTTGGTCAAAAAAAAAAAAAACGTACGCCGCGCGCCTGTCGTCTTTTTAAAATCGCCTGTTTGGTTTTTGGTCATTTTCTCCAAAACCACCGGCCCGATTTCAACCAAACCTTCTGCGTTGGACTCCCCTCGGACCCCCAGATGATATATCCGAGTTTGGAGAAATTTGAAGAAATTTTAATTTTTGGTCAAAAAAGAAAAACGTAAGCCCCGCGCCTGTCGGCTTTTTAAAATCGCCTGTTTGGTTTTTGGTCATTTTCTCCAAAACCACCGGCCCGATTTCAACCAAACCTTCTGCGTTGGACTCCCCTCGGACCCCCAGATGATATATCCGAGTTTGGAGAAATTTGAAGAAATTTTAATTTTTGGTCAAAAAAAAAAAACGTAAGCCCCGCGCCTGTCGTCTTTTTAAAATCGCCTGTTTGGTTTTTGGTCATTTTCTCCAAAACCACCGGCCCGATTTCAACCAAACCTTCTGCGTTGGACTCCCCTCGGACCCCCAGATGATATATCCGAGTTTGGAGAAATTTTAATTTTGGTCAAAAAAAAAAACGTAAGCCGCGCGCCTGTCGTCTTTTTAAAATCACCTGTTTGGTTTTTGGTCATTTTCTCCAAAACCACCGGCCCGATTTCAACCAAACCTTCTGCGTTGGACTCCCCTCGGACCCCCAGATGATATATCCGAGTTTGGAGAAATTTGAAGAAATTTTAATTTTTGGTCAAAAAAAAAAACGTAAGCCGCGCGCCTGTCGTCTTTTTAAAATCGCCTGTTTGGTTTTTGGTCATTTTCTCCAAAACCACCGGCCCGATTTCAACCAAACCTTCTGCGTTGGACTCCCCTCGGACCCCCAGATGATATATCCGAGTTTGGAGAAATTTTAATTTTTGGTCAAAAAAAAAAAACGTAAGCCCCCGCGCCTGTCGTCTTTTTAAAATCGCCTGTTTGGTTTTTGGTCATTTTCTCCAAAACCACCGGCCCGATTTCAACCAAACCTTCTGCGTTGGACTCCCTCGGACCCCCAAGATATATCCGAGTTTGGAGAAATTTTTAATTTTTGGTCAAAAAAAAAAAAACGTAGCCGCGCGCCTGTCGTCTTTTTAAAATCGCCTGTTTGGTTTTTGGTCATTTTCTCCAAAACCACCGGCCCGATTTCAACCAAACCTTCTGCGTTGGACTCCCCTCGGACCCCCAGATGATATATCCGAGTTTGGAGAAATTTGAAGAAATTTTAATTTTTGGTCAAAAAAAAAAAACGTAAGCCGCGCGCCTGTCGTCTTTTTAAAATCGCCTGTTTGGTTTTTGGTCATTTTCTCCAAAACCACCGGCCCGATTTCAACCAAACCTTCTGCGTTGGACTCCCCTCGGACCCCAGATGATATATCCGAGTTTGGAGAAATTTGAAGAAATTTTAATTTTTGGTCAAAAAAAAAAAACGTAAGCCCCGCGCCTGTCGTCTTTTTAAAATCGCCTGTTTGGTTTTTGGTCATTTTCTCCAAAACCACCGGCCCGATTTCAACCAAACCTTCTGCGTTGGACTCCCCTCGGACCCCCAGATGATCCGAGTTTGGAGAAATTTTAATTTTTTGGTCAAAAAAAAAAAAACGTACGCCGCGCGCCTGTCGTCTTTTTAAAATCGCCTGTTTGGTTTTTGGTCATTTTCTCCAAAACCACCGGCCCGATTTCAACCAAACCTTCTGCGTTGGACTCCCCTCGGACCCCCAGATGATATATCCGAGTTTGGAGAAATTTGAAGAAATTTTAATTTTTGGTCAAAAAAAAAAAACGTAAGCCGCGCGCCTGTCGTCTTTTTAAAATCGCCTGTTTGGTTTTTGGTCATTTTCTCCAAAACCACCGGCCCGATTTCAACCAAACCTTCTGCGTTGGACTCCCCTCGGACCCCCAGATGATATATCCGAGTTTGGAGAAATTTTAATTTTTGGTCAAAAAAAAAAAAACGTAAGCCGCGCGCCTGTCGTCTTTTAAAATCGCCTGTTTGGTTTTTGGTCATTTTCTCCAAAACCACCGGCCCGATTTCAACCAAACCTTCTGCGTTGGACTCCCCTCGGACCCCCAGATGATATATCCGAGTTTGGAGAAATTTGAAGAATTTTAATTTTTGGTCAAAAAAAAAAAACGTAAGCCGCGCGCCTGTCGTCTTTTTAAAATCGCCTGTTTGGTTTTTGGTCATTTTCTCCAAAACCACCGGCCCGATTTCAACCAAACCTTCTGCGTTGGACTCCCCTCGGACCCCCAGATGATATATCCGAGTTTGGAGAAATTTTAATTTTTGGTCAAAAAAAAAAAACGTAAGCCGCGCGCCTGTCGTCTTTTTAAAATCGCCTGTTTGGTTTTTGGTCATTTTCTCCAAAACCACCGGCCCGATTTCAACCAAACCTTCTGCGTTGGACTCCCCTCGGACCCCCAGATGATATATCCGAGTTTGGAGAAATTTGAAGAAATTTTAATTTTGGTCAAAAAAAAAAAACGTAAGCCCCGCGCCTGTCGTCTTTTTAAAATCGCCTGTTTGGTTTTTTGGTCATTTTCTCCAAAACCACCGGCCCGATTTCAACCAAACCTTCTGCGTTGGACTCCCCTCGGACCCCCAGATGATATATCCGAGTTTGGAAGAAATTTTAATTTTTGGTCAAAAAAAAAAAACGTAAGCCGCGCGCCTGTCGTCTTTTTAAAATCGCCTGTTTGGTTTTTGGTCATTTTCTCCAAAACCACCGGCCCGATTTCAACCAAACCTTCTGCGTTGGACTCCCCTCGGACCCCAGATGATATATCCGAGTTTGGAGAAAATTTTAATTTTGGTCAAAAAAAAAACAACGTACGCCGCGCGCCTGTCGTCTTTTTAAATCGCCTGTTTGGTTTTTGGTCATTTTCTCCAAAACCACCGGCCCGATTTCAACCAAACCTTCTGCGTTGGACTCCCCTCGGACCCCCAGATGATATATCCGAGTTTGGAGAAATTTGAAGAAATTTAATTTTTGGTCAAAAAAAAAAACGTAAGCCGCGCGCCTGTCGTCTTTTTAAAATCGCCTGTTTGGTTTTTGGTCATTTTCTCCAAAACCACCGGCCCGATTTCAACCAAACCTTCTGCGTTGGACTCCCCTCGGACCCCCAGATGATATATCCGAGTTTGGAGAAATTTTAATTTTTGGTCAAAAAAAAAAAACGTAAGCCGCGCGCCTGTCGTCTTTTTAAAATCGCCTGTTTGGTTTTTGGTCATTTTCTCCAAAACCACCGGCCCGATTTCAACCAAACCTTCTGCGTTGGACTCCCCTCGGACCCCCAGATGATATATCCGAGTTTGGAGAAATTTGAAGAAATTTTAATTTTTGGTCAAAAAAAAAAAACGTAAGCCCCGCGCCTGTCGTCTTTTTAAAATCGCCTGTTTGGTTTTTGGTCATTTTCTCCAAAACCACCGGCCCGATTTCAACCAAACCTTCTGCGTTGGACTCCCCTCGGACCCCCAGATGATATATCCGAGTTTGGAGAAATTTGAAGAAATTTTAATTTTTGGTCAAAAAAAAAAAACGTAAGCCGCGCGCCTGTCGTCTTTTTAAAATCGCCTGTTTGGTTTTTGGTCATTTTCTCCAAAACCACCGGCCCGATTTCAACCAAACCTTCTGCGTTGGACTCCCCTCGGACCCCCAGATGATATATCCGAGTTTGGAGAAATTTTAATTTTTGGCCAAAAAAAAAAACGTAAGCCCCGCGCCTGTCGTCTTTTTAAAATCGCCTGTTTGGTTTTTGGTCATTTTCTCCAAAACCACCGGCCCGATTTCAACCAAACCTTCTGCGTTGGACTCCCCTCGGACCCCCAGATGATATATCCGAGTTTGGAGAAATTTGAAGAAATTTTAATTTTTGGTCAAAAGAAAAAAAAACGTAAGCCGCGCGCCTGTCGTCTTTTTAAAATCGCCTGTTTGGTTTTTGGTCATTTTCTCCAAAACCACCGGCCCGATTTCAACCAAACCTTCTGCGTTGGACTCCCCTCGGACCCCCAGATGATATATCCGAGTTTGGAGAATTTGAAGAAATTTTAATTTTTGGTCAAAAAAAAAAAACGTAAGCCCCGCGCCTGTCGTCTTTTTAAAATCGCCTGTTTGGTTTTTGGTCATTTTCTCCAAAACCACCGGCCCGATTTCAACCAAACCTTCTGCGTTGGACTCCCCTCGGACCCCCAGATGATATATCCGAGTTTGGAGAAATTTGAAGAATTTTAATTTTTGGTCAAAAAAAAAAAAAACGTAAGCCGCGCGCCTGTCGTCTTTTTAAAATCGCCTGTTTGGTTTTTGGTCATTTTCTCCAAAACCACCGGCCCGATTTCAACCAAACCTTCTGCGTTGGACTCCCCTCGGACCCCCAGATGATATATCCGAGTTTGGAGAAATTTGAAGAATTTTAATTTTTGGTCAAAAAAAAAAAACGTAAGCCGCGCGCCTGTCGTCTTTTTAAAATCGCCTGTTTGGTTTTGGTCATTTTCTCCAAAACCACCGGCCCGATTTCAACCAAACCTTCTGCGTTGGACTCCCCTCGGACCCCCAGATGATATATCCGAGTTTGGAGAAATTTGAAGAAATTTTAATTTTTGGTCAAAAGAAAAAAACGTAAGCCGCGCGCCTGTCGTCTTTTTAAAATCGCCTGTTTGGTTTTTGGTCATTTTCTCCAAAACCACCGGCCCGATTTCAACCAAACCTTCTGCGTTGGACTCCCCTCGGACCCCCAGATGATATATCCAAATTTGGAGAAATTTTATTTTTTGGTCAAAAAAAAAAACGTAAGCCGCGCGCCTGTCGTCTTTTTAAAATCGCCTGTTTGGTTTTTGGTCATTTTCTCCAAAACCACCGGCCCGATTTCAACCAAACCTTCTGCGTTGGACTCCCCTCGGACCCCCAGATGATATATCCGAGTTTGGAGAAATTTTAATTTTTGGTCAAAAAAAAAACGTAAGCCGCGCGCCTGTCGTCTTTTTAAAATTGCCTGTTTGGTTTTTGGTCATTTTCTCCAAAACCACCGGCCCGATTTCAACCAAACCTTCTGCGTTGGACTCCCCTCGGACCCCCAGATGATATATCCGAGTTTGGAGAAATTTGAAGAAATTTAATTTTGTGTTAAAAATAAAAAACGTAAGCCCCGCGCCTGTCGTCTTTTTAAAATCGCCTGTTTGGTTTTTTGGTCATTTTCTCCAAAACCACCGGCCCGATTTCAACCAAACCTTCTGCGTTGGACTCCCCTCGGACCCCCAGATGATATATCCGAGTTTGGAGAAATTTGAAGAAATTTTAATTTTTGGTCAAAAAAAAAAAAACGTAAGCCGCGCGCCTGTCGTCTTTTTAAAATCGCCTGTTTGGTTTTTGGTCATTTTCTCCAAAACCACCGGCCCGATTTCAACCAAACCTTCTGCGTTGGACTCCCCTCGGACCCCCAGATGATATATCCGAGTTTGGAGAAATTTTAATTTTTGGTCAAAAAAAAAAAACGTAAGCCCCGCGCCTGTCGTCTTTTTAAAATCGCCTGTTTGGTTTTTGGTCATTTTCTCCAAAACCACCGGCCCGATTTCAACCAAACCTTCTGCGTTGGACTCCCCTCGGACCCCCAGATGATATCCGAGTTTGGAGAAATTTTAATTTTTGGTCAAAAAAAAAAAAAACGTCGCCGCGCGCCTGTCGTCTTTTTAAAATCGCCTGTTTGGTTTTTGGTCATTTTCTCCAAAACCACCGGCCCGATTTCAACCAAACCTTCTGCGTTGGACTCCCCTCGGACCCCCAGATGATATATCCGAGTTGGAGAAATTTGAAGAAATTTTAATTTTTGGTCAAAAAAAAAAAAACGTAAGCCGCGCGCCTGTCGTCTTTTTAAAATCGCCTGTTTGGTTTTTGGTCATTTTCTCCAAAACCACCGGCCCGATTTCAACCAAACCTTCTGCGTTGGACTCCAACTCGGACCCTCCGAGTTTGGAGAAATTTGAAGAAATTTTAATTTTTGGTCAAAAAAAAAAAAACGTAAGCCGCGCGCCTGTCGTCTTTTTAAAATCGCCTGTTTGGTTTTGGTCATTTTCTCCAAAACCACCGGCCCGATTTCAACCAAACCTTCTGCGTTGGACTCCCCTCGGACCCCCAGATGATATATCCGAGTTTGGAGAAATTTGAAGAAATTTTAATTTTGGTCAAAAGAAAAAAACGTAAGCCGCGCGCTGTCGTCTTTTTAAAATCGCCTGTTTGGTTTTTGGTCATTTTCTCCAAAACCACCGGCCCGATTTCAACCAAACCTTCTGCGTTGGACTCCCCTCGGACCCCCAGATGATATATCCGAGTTTGGAGAAATTTGAAGAAATTTTAATTTTTGGTCAAAAAAAAAAACGTAAGCCGCGCGCCTGTCGTCTTTTTAAAATCGCCTGTTTGGTTTTTGGTCATTTTCTCCAAAACCACCGGCCCGATTTCAACCAAACCTTCTGCGTTGGACTCCCCTCGGACCCCAGATGATATATCCGAGTTTGGAGAAATTTGAAGAAATTTAATTTTTGGTCAAAAAAAAAAAACGTAAGCCGCGCGCCTGTCGTCTTTTTAAAATCGCCTGTTTGGTTTTTGGTCATTTTCTCCAAAACCACCGGCCCGATTTCAACCAAACCTTCTGCGTTGGACTCCCCTCGGACCCCAGATGATATATCCGAGTTTGGAGAAATTTTAATTTTTGGCCAAAAAAAAAAAACGTAAGCCGCGCGCCTGTCGTCTTTTTAAAATCGCCTGTTTGGTTTTTGGTCATTTTCTCCAAAACCACCGGCCCGATTTCAACCAAACCTTCTGCGTTGGACTCCCCTCGGACCCCCAGATGATATATCCGAGTTTGGAGAAATTTGAAGAAATTTTAATTTTTGGTCAAAAAAAAAAAACGTAAGCCCCGCGCCTGTCGTCTTTTTAAAATCGCCTGTTTGGTTTTTGGTCATTTTCTCCAAAACCACCGGCCCGATTTCAACCAAACCTTCTGCGTTGGACTCCCCTCGGACCCCCAGATGATATATCCGAGTTTGGAGAAATTTGAAGAAATTTTAATTTTTGGTCAAAAAAAAAAAACGTAAGCCCGGCCTGTCGTCTTTTTAAAATCGCCTGTTTGGTTTTTGGTCATTTTCTCCAAAACCACCGGCCCGATTTCAACCAAACCTTCTGCGTTGGACTCCCCTCGGACCCCCAGATGATATATCCGAGTTTGGAGAAATTTTAATTTTTGGTCAAAAGAAAAAAAACGTAAGCCGCGCGCCTGTCGTCTTTTTAAAATCGCCTGTTTGGTTTTTGGTCATTTTCTCCAAAACCACCGGCCCGATTTCAACCAAACCTTCTGCGTTGGACTCCCCTCGGACCCCCACATGATCCGAGTTTGGAGAAATTTTAATTTTTGGTCAAAAAAAAAAAAAAACGTACGCCGCGCGCCTGTCGTCTTTTTAAAATCGCCTGTTTGGTTTTTGGTCATTTTCTCCAAAACCACCGGCCCGATTTCAACCAAACCTTCTGCGTTGGACTCCCCTCGGACCCCCAGATGATATATCCGAGTTTGGAGAAATTTGAAGAAATTTTAATTTTTGGTCAAAAAAAAAAAACGTAAGCCCCACGCCTGTCGTCTTTTTAAAATCGCCTGTTTGGTTTTTGGTCATTTTCTCCAAAACCACCGGCCCGATTTCAACCAAACCTTCTGCGTTGGACTCCCCTCGGACCCCCAGATGATATATCCGAGTTTGGAGAAATTTGAAGAAATTTTAATTTTTGGTCAAAAAAAAAAAACGTAAGCCGCGCGCCTGTCGTCTTTTTAAAATCGCCTGTTTGGTTTTTGGTCATTTTCTCCAAAACCACCGGCCCGATTTCAACCAAACCTTCTGCGTTGGACTCCCCTCGGACCCCCAGATGATATATCCGAGTTTGGAGAAATTTGAAGAAATTTTAATTTTTGGTCAAAAGAAAAAAACGTAAGCCCCGCGCCTGTCGTCTTTTTAAAATCGCCTGTTTGGTTTTTGGTCATTTTCTCCAAAACCACCGGCCCGATTTCAACCAAACCTTCTGCGTTGGACTCCCCTCGGACCCCCAGATGATATATCCGAGTTTGGAGAATTGAAGAAATTTTAATTTTTGGTCAAAAAAGAAAAAACGTAAGCCCCGCGCCTGTCGGTCTTTTTAAAATCGCCTGTTTGGTTTTTGGTCATTTTCTCCAAAACCACCGGCCCGATTTCAACCAAACCTTCTGCGTTGGACTCCCCTCGGACCCCCAGATGATATATCCGAGTTTGGAGAAATTTTAATTTTTGGCCAAAAAAAAAAAACGTAAGCCGCGCGCCTGTCGTCTTTTTAAAATCGCCTGTTTGGTTTTTGGTCATTTTCTCCAAAACCACCGGCCCGATTTCAACCAAACCTTCTGCGTTGGACTCCCCTCGGACCCCCAGATGATATATCCGAGTTTGGAGAAATTTGAAGAAATTTTAATTTTTGGTCAAAAAAAAAAAAACGTAAGCCCCGCGCCTGTCGTCTTTTTAAAATCGCCTGTTTGGTTTTTGGTCATTTTCTCCAAAACCACCGGCCCGATTTCAACCAAACCTTCTGCGTTGGACTCCCCTCGGACCCCCAGATGATATATCCGAGTTTGGAGAAATTTGAAGAAATTTTAATTTTTGGTCAAAAAAAAAAAACGTAAGCCGCCTGTCGTCTTTTTAAAATCGCCTGTTTGGTTTTTGGTCATTTTCTCCAAAACCACCGGCCCGATTTCAACCAAACCTTCTGCGTTGGACTCCCCTCGGACCCCCAGATGATATATCCGAGTTTGGAGAAATTTTAATTTTTGGTCAAAAGAAAAAAACGTAAGCCCCGCGCCTGTCGTCTTTTTTAAAATCGCCTGTTTGGTTTTTGGTCATTTTCTCCAAAACCACCGGCCCGATTTCAACCAAACCTTCTGCGTTGGACTCCCCTCGGACCCCCACATGATCCGAGTTTGGAGAAATTTTAATTTTTGGTCAAAAAAAAAAAAAACGTACGCCGCGCGCCTGTCGTCTTTTTAAAATCGCCTGTTTGGTTTTTGGTCATTTTCTCCAAAACCACCGGCCCGATTTCAACCAAACCTTCTGCGTTGGACTCCCCTCGGACCCCCAGATGATATATCCGAGTTGGAGAAATTTGAAGAAATTTTAATTTTTGGTCAAAAAAGAAAAACGTAAGCCCCGCGCCTGTCGTCTTTTTAAAATCGCCTGTTTGGTTTTTGGTCATTTTCTCCAAAACCACCGGCCCGATTTCAACCAAACCTTCTGCGTTGGACTCCAACTCGGACCCTCCGAGTTTGGAGAAATTTGAAGAAATTTTAATTTTTGGTCAAAAAAAAAAAAACGTAAGCCGCGCGCCTGTCGTCTTTTTAAAATCGCCTGTTTGGTTTTTGGTCATTTTCTCCAAAACCACCGGCCCGATTTCAACCAAACCTTCTGCGTTGGACTCCCCTCGGACCCCCAGATGATATATCCGAGTTTGGAGAAATTTGAAGAAATTTATTTTTTGGTCAAAAAAAAAAAAAACGTAAGCCCCGCGCCTGTCGTCTTTTTAAAATCGCCTGTTTGGTTTTTTGGTCATTTTCTCCAAAACCACCGGCCCGATTTCAACCAAACCTTCTGCGTTGGACTCCCCTCGGACCCCCAGATGATATATCCGAGTTTGGAGAAATTTGAAGAAATTTTAATTTTTGGTCAAAAAAAAAAAAACGTAAGCCCCGCGCCTGTCGTCTTTTTAAAATCGCCTGTTTGGTTTTTGGTCATTTTCTCCAAAACCACCGGCCCGATTTCAACCAAACCTTCTGCGTTGGACTCCCCTCGGACCCCCAGATGATATATCCGAGTTTGGAGAAATTTTAATTTTTGGCCAAAAAAAAAAAACGTAAGCCCCGCGCCTGTCGTCTTTTTAAAATTGCCTGTTTGGTTTTTGGTCATTTTCTCCAAAACCACCGGCCCGATTTCAACCAAACCTTCTGCGTTGGACTCCCAGCCAGTAGATATAAGCGTATTGTAAACATTTCCGCCAATTTACTCTAAATTTGACCCACCCACCCTAACCTGTAAAGACAAATTACCCTATAAAGGATTTAGACAAAT
>NW_028221099.1:0-11375 GCF_045865225.1 Trachurus japonicus | reverse complement strand
CATGTGCTCAGGGTTCAAACTTAACTTTTTTGCTCACTGGCCAACTGGCTAGTGAGCTTTAAAAATTTACTGGCCAGAAAGATTTTTTACTGGCCAAAAATTATGTATACGGTAGCTGTTTTGTATATTTTTCATTGTGTTGAACTGTTATAATACACTCATAAGCATTTTTAACACATATCATAGCTATTAGCATATTTTTGTGTGGAATAAAGGAGTCAAGTTTGCCTTTTTTCCCTAAAAGGTTTATTTTAGAGATGCACATGGTTAACTGTTTAACCATTAACCTATAACAAGAACTTGACCGAATAATACTATCAGTTATTTATATATATTTATTTATTAGCTCCTTATGTCGTCAACTCATGGGGGCGTGTCGACATGTGCAGACTTCCACTGCCTTCAGTCATATTATTTAGTAGCTAAAAGTTTCACAGGAGGACTGACACTGTGCACCATGAAGGAAGATCAGACAATAAATGTAGCTACACGGACATAGATGTGCATCACCTGTAATAACGGCGCTGCAATAAAAAAAGAGGTGGCAGCTCTCCTGCAGCTCCACAGAGGAGCTGTCAGAGGAGCTCTGCTGCTCCTCTCTCTTCAGTCTGGTGTTTGGCTGCACTTTCAATAAGAAAAGTTCCATATGAGCGCGATCAGCAGAGACAGAGCACGATGGATGTGGCATTGATCAGATATCGCAGCGCACATGTTTATTTAACGGCAAAAAAATAAATAAATAAATTGGAGCGATGTTTTTTTTGTAAATAAACATGTGCGCTGCGATATCTGATCAATGCCACATCCATTGTGCTCTGTCTCTGCTGATCGCGCTCATATGGAACTTTTCTTATTGAAAGTGCAGCCAAACACCAGACTGAAGAGAGAGGAATACACACGTGCGCCGCAAGCGTTGTAATCGGTCACAAATCATTGCTATACGGCATGTTGTGAGCTTTAAGATCTGCACGACACCGGCTCACAACCCAAGCGTCACAGCCGGGTCGGGAGGAACAGTAACAACAACGAAGTAGTTTTTTTTTTTCACTCGCCAGAGTGGCCAGTCATCCGGCTTCCTTTACTCGCCAAAGTATCAAAGTTAGTCGCCACTGGCGACTGGCGACCGCTAATTTTGAACCCTGCATGTGCTGCAAGTTCTGCTCCATGTCGTCCATATATTAGACCGTTTTTTTGTTCAATTTGTTTTCTACATTTTGATATTGTGCAGTGAGTGAGTGACCTCTGTTAATCAAGGTGCCTGTGTGACATTTGGCATATGGCTTAAACTTATAATTGATTGTTTGTTTTTTAAAGGGTTTGCCTCTGGGAGAAAAAGAAAAATCTAATATGCTATAACGCCTTGAGGAAAACCCAAATTACGTCACAGAAAAAAAAAAAGAGGATCGCCATTCAGCTAAAAAATATCCAGATATGACTTTTAGTCCCTATCACCCAGCCCTAGTTGTTGTGGCCTGTCCAGATCTGAACAGGAGTGAATGAAGAAATATGAATGTTTTTAATAATTGTGCATGTAAAAACTGTCAGAAGTAACAAATGTGATCCCACTTAAATATAAAATCGACTGACACTGAAAGGGTCCTTCAAATCTCCACAGCACTCTGGGCATGTACTCAGTGGATGGAGATGTAGTTCTCATACAAATGCCCTGACAGGTAATGTGCACGTATGAATGGTCAAGGATTCACATATTAGAATTCCACTAAGATTTCCTCAGCGAAAAGAAGTAAAACGTCTTAAAACATTCTTTTCTTTCTAGACACCTTTTTACAGCATGATTCTGAAGTGTAACTTAATAGGAACAGAAGAGTGTCCCTTCTTTAGTGAAAGAGAGCATGTGTAATCAAACTATTACGCTTTATCCCTCACAGGAAGTGACACGTTGACATTTAATACAGTATTCTCCTGAATAGCAGCAGGCGAGTAGTCCTCACACAGCTCCTTGGCCTCTCCTCTCTCTTTCTTTAAATATTGTGTGAGCACAGTTTACTGATTCAAACTTTAAAAATTCAAGCATTGCTATGAAATGAAGCTGAAGCACATCAGGTTTTAAAGACAGGTTTAAAGTCATTACACTTCATCTTACAGAAGTAACACACAGCAGGCTCCAAACTAAAGTATCTATCAAATTAAATGATAGATTAATTGAATGAGTCTACCATGCTAGGGACTGGCCCACCTCCCCTGTCCTTGCCTGCCACCTGGCCTTAGGGCACCTGGCCCCAGTTATTATTCCTGCACCTGGTGGGCACACATGGGGTGTGCTACTGTTAGAATTATTATGACTTTTTTCTTAACATGATTAGAAGTCAAATAAAACCTTTATCACTTCTACTCCACATTTATTATTTTGTTCATGCATGTCACTTTAAACTGCAAGGGACAGTAAATTGAAATCTACTTAGAGAAAAGGAGTGAAGTCCGCACAATTAAACTCCTCTGATGTTTATTGTGGAACGATCAACGTTTCGATCACTGTGGATCTTCGTCAGGATAACATTATTTTATTATACTGTTTGTCTATATATTTGAATTTGTGTGTTTATTGTTTGTTTTTTTTGGCTCATTTCCCCTTAACAGCCTCAGTGTCCTCACTGATGTGCCACACCTGGGTTATTGCATCTCGGGCTTGATTTTGGGGGGTGGGACCAACTGACTATATGAATGAAATGTTTGCCTTGCCTTATCCTGACGAAGATCCACAGTGATCGAAACGTTGATCGTTCCACAATAAACATCAGTTAATTTTGTTTGTTTGTCCTTGGATGTGCGTGCTCTACTCCACTTTTGTGTTCTCTACAGTAATTGAAATCTCCCATTAGACAATGTCAGAATCCCAACCGTTTAGTAATATTACTCATACATTTTCCTAATTATGTAGTGCTGACAAAAGTAATCATTGGTCCAATTACATTCGATGGCAACATTTTCTCTATTTAAACGAATGAACCACTCCATGGAGTCACTGGGAGGGTGGTCTGGGTGGATGCAAATAAAAAAAGGTTAACTTTGGGGAATGATGGTGTTTCTTTTCATTAAAGTCACTGTGATTTTTTTATGTATTAAACCAGACCAGGATCTTTCCCTTGTCTTACTCAAAAGCTGTGCAAGTCTAGACAGAACCATGAAATTGTTTACTATGCTGGAGTCACTCCAAGTGAATGAGTCAGATACTTTAGTGAAAAATCGCACAATAAAGTAAGAAATATAGATTTAGTGCAAGGTCTGTTATTTGTCATTGAAAAGTTGTTGCACATACTATACAGTATAATGCGTCTGGTGCACATCAGTCTGTTTAAAAATAACCATTTAAAGGAAGAACCCCACAGGGGAAACAACAAAGAATTGAAAATGTACATGTGGGCAATTATTAACCGTAGTATAGAACAGATGCCAATATGTCTGCACAGGAAAAAATACAGTAAGACTAGAGTGTGCGTTCAGATTACAACTGGACAGTGGGACATTCTGAAAATCTATCGTGGCATTGTGAAAAGAAAATTGTATGAATAAGACTGAATATGCAAAACATCAAAGACAAGACAAGAGATCAAAGGGAGGGCTATATAAAAACAGCAGTCACACTTAAAAAAAAAGTGTGAGTCCAACTCTGAAGGTGAGGAAAAATCATTATAAATGTTGTGTCAGCCAAGTCTTTCTTATTATAGTGAATGCCTAAATGACTGTCCTCTGAGAGAAAACAGAATTGTTATGGTTTGTTCAGATCATATTACAAAATAAATTAGCGCTGATTAGTCATTAATTCCTTACACTGAACAAATACTGTCAAACCATGAATGAAAATAGACTTCACTGCTCCAGCCTAAATCCCTGCAACAAGATATGAGGAATTAGAGTTTCACACATTGTTACTCATTATGAGAATGTGACTCAGTCTGTGACTCTGCAGCATCAGAGCAGAACAAGAGACACACAGTGAGCTGTTATTCCTGCTAACCTTGAAATGGCACAGATTGTGTTCGATACAAAAAACAAGTCCACTATTAAGTCCTCTCGCCTGTTGTGTCCAAAACACTGATTTAGAAAATCAAGGTAGTGTATGTGGAGACATTTTCCTCGCAATTCTCCAGACAGCCTATTAACCAGGAGCAGGTGAGAGAGCTGTGCAGCCTGACATGAAAGCCCCATCATCAGCACTGGCTGCTTATTTTGCGACACCAAAGCTGAGTGCTTTCATTACTTTGGATTCCAGTGTTAAAAAAAACGATTTTAAATCAAAATCATTTCAGTCACTGCCTTTTCAAACCCTCCGTCCGGTGTGCAGCTGAGAGGACGGGGGAGCTCAGGGACAACAGTTTAAGATGGGGAGAAGAAGAGAAGGATTTTCTCGAGATGTCTGTTTACATGAAAATAAAAGATAATCACCGGTCAAGCTGAGCTGAGTATTCACACTGATCAGACTGTCAGCAGGCATCTGATATCAAAACAGGATGGGGTTAGTAACAGACCAGTGACTGTATATAGATGGACATTATCCCCCCTTCCTTTCAATATGAAAAAATAAACAGACCAAATTATCAAAGATATGAGCGCTGCTGTTGACATCATCTGAAGCCAGAAGCTGCACAGTGGTGATTAGGTACTGAGGTTCCACCAATGAACACACTTAAAGGAGACATATTATGCTCCCTTTCCACAAGTTAAAATAGTTCCCAGGTGTCTTAAAGACATGTCTGTCACATGTTTTGGTCAAAATACCCCAAGGATCAAACATCACAGCTCTTTTCATCCTCTCAGAACAGCCCTGTTCAGAACGACTGGTTTCAGTGCCTGTCCCTTTAAATGCAAATGAACCACTGCTTGCCCCACCTCTTCTACCAGTCCCAGGTAGGGGTGGTAAAAGCTAGTTATATCTCACACAGGCTTCGCCCTCTACTGGACTCTATGGGTATATCTCTCTCCTCCAATCGCGTACGCGCGATGGCCCACTGAAATTTGCATGTACGTAGCCGGCCAGTATGGCGTGCCTACCTTTCCCGCCCTTTAGCGGGCTATATAAGCAGATGCACCGCCAGCTGCCCTCATTCCTTTTTACTTCAGCGTCGGCGAGTGCCCACTGTCACACTAGCTCCTAGGATGGAGTCGCCGCTTCAGGAACAACGCCTCTGCCGGCATCATCGCCCCGGCAGACCTACATCTTCTTTGCTTCGAGCGTCTCGGGAGGAAGCGCGCCACCGCCGGGCTGGAGCAGCGACGGCAGGAGGAGGACGCCGCTCCAGCGTACACCACCTCCACGCCGCCTGATGAAGCTTCGCCGCCCAGACCCGCCTCAGCCTCTGCTGCAGACTCGCCGCCGCTACGAGACGAGGAGGATGAACTCTCCCTCTCCGACGGCTCGACGGTGTTTGGCGCCGCTTCTATCAAGCTCAACTTCCCGTAAGTCATGACGACTGCAGCGGAGTGTGTCGGGCTTCCCCTGCCCCCCCCCCACTGCCCCCGAAGCCGGTGAGCCGCCTCCGCGTGTGCAGGGCGAGACGGAGACTGTGTTCCCCGGTGTGCCCCCGCTCGAAGACGCTCTGGCTGCGCTCATTATCCCACACTCAGCCGACTGGTCAGGACACAGAAAGCCACTACCACCGCTGCTGCAGGATAAGGACACGCTGGAATATTTTGACAAGATATTCCAGCTGGGCGCGCAACTAGCAGCAGCAGCAAACAACCTCGGTGTGCTGGGCGTAGCAGCGGCGGCTCCACTCCCGCGCGACGCCCCCCCTTCCCCTGACACTATGGAGTATCTCGGCCGGACCATCGGTCAGATGAACAAGACAGGGAGTTGCTACTGCTGCCGGACGAGTGATGTCACTGTCGGGCGTCGGCTCTCGCCACGTCTGGCTAGGTCTCACCGCCCTCCCCAGAAGGGACCGAGAGGATCTTCTGGCTGCACCGGTCTCTTTGGCTCCTCACTACGGTGACGCAGCGGCTAAAGAGGCTGGAGGAGGAAAAGGCGCAGCTGAGCCGTCATCTACCGCTCGCTGTCGCCGCCAAGCAGAAGGGAGAGGTCAAGCTGCCCCGCCGCAACGCTACGGCGAGGCGGAGGGATCGCCGCCAGCGAAGAGGCTTCTCCGCGGCGGATCCCCCAGCTGACCCACAGCCAGCCCCAGCGGGCCCGCCGCAGCAGCGCCCCGCACGGGACCCCAGCGCGTCCCGTCCCGCGGCGGCTCGCAGCACACCCAGGCCGAAGCTGTCCTGGGGCACACAGCGACCAAAGTGGCAGTTAACGGGAGGGACGGCACCGGCAGACTGCCTCGCCGCCCTCCCTCATTGTTCATATGGTTCTGTATGTTCTGCTTGTGTTCACTGTTCTGTGGATGTGAAAAATGTTTTTATTAAAACATGTTACTTCACTAACAGAGCAAAAATTCCCCCTCCCACCTCCACCATGCTCCCCGCTTGCCGCGCAGCCCCGGCCGGTGTAGTCACCGCTACACCGTCGGTCAGGCTGCCGGTGGCTTGTGTTACACCGTCACATCCCCGAAGCGGGCCCGGCAAGCAAGGCCCCCCGGTCATGGTTTCACAAGCACACTCACACAACACACCCTCTACCGTCCCCGTTGTGGGAGACGCGGTAGAGCGGAGCACCGTTGTCAACCGGGTAAAAGCTACCGTTGTCCCTCTCTATGAGCGCTACAACCGGCGAGGCTGCACAAGAAAACATCGCTCCCCACTGGTTGTAGCGACCACACAGTTAGCCCGCGCGCTGCTAGCCGACACCGTGTCACTTCCACGGTGCGTCCGGCTCAGCGTGTTGACCGGCTGACGAGCGATGATTGTCACCGCCGAGCTAACGGCTACAGCGGTGACAAGCATCGTTCGCAGCAGCACGGCAGGGCTGTGTTTCCGGACAACGAGACGGCTGCCTCACGCTCGGTTAAACCCACGCCGCTCCAGTGAAGCGGCCGGGCTAACACGAACTGTCTCCCCGGTAAAACAGCAGTGGAGCGATGGTTGTCACCGCCGAGCTAACGGCTACAGCGGTGACAAGCATCGTTCACAGCAGCACGGCAGGGCTGTGTTTTCCGGACAATGAGACGGCTGCCTCATGCTCGTCTAACCCGCGCCGCTCCAGTGAAGCGGCCGGGCTAACATGAACTGTCTCCCCGGTAAACAGCAGTGGAGCGGCCAACGTGTCTGACCGCTCTGGTCCTGTGGCTGTTATTTCCACGGGCGGATCTAACAGCAGCAGGGACGTCATGACGGTGAGGTGCCGGGCGGCGGTGGTGCGTTCAGGTGACACCACGCCGGCTCGGACAACAGAGATGCGTTCACGGACGGCCCCGCGAGCTCGGACAACGGGCTTGGTGCGTTCAGGGCGACTCAGCCCTTTCACAGAGGGCCCCCCATGGGCCAAACTCCCGTTTATGGCGGGTTTGGCGGCGGAGAGGGCCGAAATTGTGTACCACAGCTTTCTAGAAGCTGCTCCACAGCTGTCTGCGCGTCCTCTCACGTGTTTTTACGAAGCATGGCAGAGCAGCTGCGTACTGACAGACTGGCTGGACAGGACCCTCAGACTAGGATATTCTCTCCAGTTCTGCGGGCTCCCCCCAGTGTTCAGGGGCATACAAGAGATGAATCTATCCTCTCAACATGAGATAGAGTTCCTCGAGGGGGAAATTCAGGACCTGCTATCAAAACAGGCCGTGTCAATTGTCCCTCTTCACGACAAGGAACAAGGTTTTTACTCCCCATACTTTTTGGTTCCCAAAAAGACAGGGGGCTACAGACCCATCCTGGACCTCCGTGCCCTGAACACACGTATCGGTCGCAAAACGTTCCGCATGCTAACCACAAGGAGGCTGCTGGTACTCGTCCAACCAGGCGATTGGTTCTCTACCATCGACTTGAAGGACGCTTATTTTCACGTCGAGGTGGCACCAAAACACAGGAAGCTCCTGCGTTTTGCATTTCAGGGAACAGCCTACGAATACAACAGGCTGCCATTTGGCTATTCCCTGGCCCCTAGTATGTTCAGCAAATGTGTGGACGCAGCGCTACAACCGCTGCGCAGCCAGGGGATGAGGGTCTTCTTTTATCTGGACGACCTCATCGTGATGGCCAGGTCCAAACAATGGGCCATTTTTTTCACACAGTTCAGTTGATACTTCACCTGACCAAGTTGGGTTTTGCCATCAACTGGAAGAAGAGCAACCCCCAACCAAACCAGCGGGCCGAATACTTGGGGATTGTGCTCAACTCTGTCAGCCTGAGAGCCACTCTGTCGGAGTCCAGACGGACAGCCCTACAGCAGGAGGTTCTCAAGCTGCAACAGGTTCCACGTGTCACAGCCTTGGCCGTCATGCAAGCACTGGGGCACATGGCAGCAGCTCACCCGGTGGTTCCACTAGGACTGCTGCACATGCGTCGCCTGCAGAGATGGTTCGCCAGCCTACGCTTAGACCTCAAGAGGCAGAAGTTTCGGCTGCTGACAGTCCCCCCAACAGTGCGGGGCAACCTGCAGTACTGGGGGTCCCCACGACATTTGTTGACCGGAACACCACTAGGACGAGTGACCTCGTACACGTCGGTGTTCACGGACGCCTCCATGATGGGGTGGGGAGGCACCTGCCTGGGGAGGGCGATAGGTGGTGTGTGGCCTCCGGGGGAGGACCGCCACATCAACCTCCTCGAGTTACAGGCAGTGTTCCTGGTTCTCCAACACTTCAGTCACCTGTTAAGGGGGAGACACGTGTTGGTGAGGACCGACAATCGCACCACAGTCGTTTACATCAACAGACAGGGCGGTGTACATTCCGCTGCCCTGTTAGCGATGGCGGAGAACCTGTGGTCATGGGCTTCAGAGCACCTACAATCTCTGAGAGCCCTCCACGTTCCAGGAATCGAGAACAGGGGGGCCGACCTCATGTCAAGGGGCGGCCCCCTGGAAGACGAGTGGAGACTGCAACCAGAAGTGGTACAGCAGATCTGGACACGATTCGGGAGGACAACGGTGGACCTGTTTGCCAACAGGTCGAACACCCCCTGCCCCCATTGGTTCTCCCTGAGCCCGCAAGACCATCCACCCTTGGGGTGGACGCATTTGCACACGCTCCATGGCCAAGAGGGCTACTTTATGCCTTCCCCCCCTCCGTCTCATCCCCCAGCTACTGGAGAGAGTGAGAGTGGAGCGGCTGAGGGTCATTCTGGTGGCTCCCGACCGGCGGTCGGCTCTGTGGTACGCAGAGCTGACCACAATGATGGCGGCCCCACCATGGCCCATTCCCCAAATCCGGGGGGCGCTGTCACAGGAGGCAGGCGCGATACAGGCGCTGCGATCCTGGGCCAGTCGCTTCAAGCCTGGGCCCTGAAAGGGACAGGTTAATGCGGACTGGGCTGACTGCGCAGGTGGTGAAAACCATCCAAGCGGTTAGGGCTGGATCCACCATTGCCTGTTACAGGGCTAAGTGGTTAGGTTTCCAGCATTGGTGCGAAGAGAGGGAAGTGGACCCACTGACATGCTCAGTGGGAGACACTCTTTCCTTTCTACAGCTTTTGGTTGATAGAGGGCTGTCTCACGCGACTGTTAAGGTTTACGCTGCAGCCATCTCATCATGCCATGAAGGGTTGGGCGGAGGTCCAGTCTTCGCCCACCCTCTGGTAAAACGGTTCCTGCAGGGGGTCAGAAGGCTACGACCAGTGGCACGCACTTCTGTACCACAGTGGGAATTGCCACTGGTACTCGAGGCCCTCACAAAGGACCCCTATGAGCCTTTGGAACGCTCCTCCTTAAAGGTGTTGTCGTTCAAGACAGCGTTGCTTCTTGCTCTGACGTCAGCCAAGAGAGTGAGCGAATTGTGTGCCCTGTCAGTCCACCCGAGTTGTTTACTCCTTCGCGGGGACCGCAGTGGTGCCATCCTTAAACCGAACCCCTCCTTTCTTCCTAAGAACATAAGGAGCTCATTTCGGTCCAGAATCATCCAGTTGGAGGCTTTTCACCCTCCCCCTCATGAGGATTCGAGGGAGGCGAAACTGCATCTCCTATGCCCTGTGCGTGTGTTGACATACTATGTCGACCGAACAGCCACTGTCATGATCACCGACCAGTTGTTTGTGTGTTAGGGTGACGGGACGGCTGGCAGAGCCCTGTCCAAGAAACGCTTGGCGAGGTGGATGTGTAAATGCATCCTCTCAGCCTACAGTCAAGCGGGTCGAGAACCGCCCACTGTGGTCCGGGCGCACTCCACAAGAAGTGTGGCGACGTCTACGGCCCTGTTCAGTGGTGCGAGTGTTGAGGACATATGTACGGCGGCATCGTGGTCTTCACCCTGCCCGTTCATAAGGTTCTATCTCTTGGATGTATCAGGCTCCTTCTCCAGGTCTGTGCTCACTGTAGGGTCACAGGACATGTGAGAGGAAGGATGTGTCAAGTGTTTTTAAATACTTGATCCCCACAGGGTGTCATGCACCTGCATTGGACTGTGCTCTGCTAGGACACTGTCAATGAGGTGCGCAGGAGGTCTAGGGTTGAGACCCCTGCGAGGTTAGACCACAACTTCACCCAGCCTAGTCAGGTGCTGCTAACTGGGATGAAGTTGTACCCGTTATCACTCCATACGGTGGTTAAGATTAATAAAGTGGTGACTGGGTCTTGGTACCTAACCGGTAGCTGGTGTGGTCAGTGGGCGGAGCCTCTCCCGCGGCAGGGAGTACATAAATCGGGGCTTCGCCTACTGTACCCATAGAGTCCAGTAGAGGGCGAAGCCTGTGTGAGATATAACGAAGGTTACGATATTGTAACCCTAGTTATATTAACACAGGCGGAGCCCTCTACTTAGGGCCCTGCCGCTCTTTCGCCTTACGCTGAAGTTTGGTGGAATGAGGGCAGCTGGCGGTGCATCTGCTTATATAGCCCGCTAAAGGGCGGGAAAGGTAGGCACGCCATACTGGCCGGCTACGTACATGCAAATTTCAGTGGGCCATCGCGCGTACGCGATTGGAGGAGAGATATACCCATAGAGTCCAGTAGAGGGCTCCGCCTGTGTTAATATAACTAGGGTTACAATATCGTAACCTTCGTTACATCACTGCAAGACAACTGAGGGAACAGCTCATAAAACCACATGGATTTCAATCTAGGGAGCCTGAAAATTACAGATTTTTTCCTCAATTCTCACGTTTTGGGGTCCTGAAGGCAAGACAAACACCCAAATATATGTTAAAGAGCCTTCAAAAAGTTATATTTTCATATTATGTACCCTTTAAACATCAGCAATATAACAAATATTTCAAACGACAGAAATCATCCTTAAGAAATATTACTGTAACATGTACTTTTTGTTAGTTTGCCCCATGTGCGACTGCTAACATAAAGGGGGTGGGGCTTCTGACGGTTATTTATTTAT
>NW_028221098.1:0-9089 GCF_045865225.1 Trachurus japonicus | reverse complement strand
CTTTTTTTAAACATGACAAAAAGGTCTAATACTCCATATTTACTGTACAATAACAGCACTTTGGTCCATAAGTTCAGACAAAGGTTGGTACAGTTGACTTCAGGATCATCCTGGCTACTTCCTCAGTTATTATCAAACATTTTTACTGTATCATTTTGGAGAAATTAAGCCTCAAAGTTGCATCTTCAGCTTCTTTTAAACAGGAAAAAATGCCCTATACTCAATTTTTACTGTACAATAACGACACTTTGGCCCATAAGTTCAGGGAATGGTTGGTACAGTTGGCTTCAGGACCACCCTGACTACTCCCTCACTCAATATCAAACGTTTTTACTGTATCATTTTGGAGAAATTAAGCCTCAAAGTTGCATTTTTTGCTTTTTTAAAACATGACAAAAAGGTCTAATACTCCATATTTACTGTACAATAACAGCACTTTGGTCCATAAGTTCAGACAAAGGTTGGTACAGTTGACTTCAGGATCATCCTGGCTACTTCCTCAGTTATTATCAAACATTTTTACTGTATCATTTTGGAGAAATTAAGCCTCAAAGTTGCATCTTCAGCTTCTTTTAAACAGGAAAAAATGCCCTATACTCAATTTTTACTGTACAATAACGACACTTTGGCCCATAAGTTCAGGGAATGGTTGGTACAGTTGGCTTCAGGACCACTCTGACTACTCCCTCACTCAATATCAAACGTTTTTACTGTATCATTTTGGAGAAATTAAGCCTCAAAGTTGCATTTTTTGCTTTTTTAAAACACGACAAAAAGGTCTAATACTCCATATTTACTGTACAATAACAGCACTTTGGTCTATAAGTTCAGACAAAGGTTGGTACAGTTGACTTCAGGATCATCCTGGCTACTTCCTCAGTCATTATCAAACATTTTTACTGTATCATTTTGGAGAAATTAAGCCTCAAAGTTGCATCTTCAGCTTCTTTTAAACAGGAAAAAATGCCCTATACTAAAATTTTACTGTACAATAACAGCACTTTGGTCCATAAGTTCAGACAAAGGTTGGTACATTTGGCTTCAGGACCACCCTGACTACTCCCTCACTCAATATCAAACGTTTTTACTGTATCGTTTTGGAGAAATTAAGCCTCAAAGTTGCATTTTTAGATTTTTTTTTTTTTTTTTTGAAGGAAAAAAGGCCTCATACTCTTTATTTACTGTACTATAACATCACTTTGGTCCATAAGTTCAGGCAATGGTTGGTACAGTTGATTTCAGGACCACCCTGGCTACTCCCTCACTCAATGTCAAACATTTTTACTGTATCATTTTGGAGAAATTAAAATGGAGTATAAGGCCTTTTTCCTGTTTAAAATTCATTAGGCCCTGTTAGGTGTAATCACACACACACACACACACACACACACACACACACAACACACACACACACACACACACACACACACACACACACACACACACACACACACACACACACACACACACACAACACACACACACACACACACACACACACCTCGATTGCCTTCGTATTATCCTCGTCTTATTTTGAAAACCGGAAGTCATCTCGCTTGGTTCTAAACCATAGACTGTGTAAAAAAAAAAAAACTAAACTAGCGCTAGCTTTGCCGGTGGACTCGGAGCATTCGCCGTAAGTTCTATGATACGGGCGCAGTTAAAATGTTTGTGCGGCTGGCTTGACTCCGCGAAGACGAACGACGGCTCATTTGACCGCAGTTGTAAATGGTATGGCTAATTAGCAGACACATGTAGGCCTAAGATTAATATGTAAAAGTTTGGTGAGTGTAGTCCAAAATTGTCTCTGAGTAACTGAGAAAGCAGTAAAAAGTGTTGCAACTGTCCCCACTCCCAGTCACCCCATCATCAAATCCTAATACAAGTTCGAAAAAATGAGTAGGAAGAAATACAAAAGAAGAAAATTGGAAAAAAAAAAAGCTGCTTAAAAAACACACCTCTAGGACGGTGCGTGGCGCAGTGGTTAAGGCGGCCGCCGGTTCGAGGCTACAGTCCTCAACGCAGGCGTCCCCGGTTCGAATCCCGCATCAGGCAGACCTTTCCTGCATGTCATTCCCCCTCTCTCTGCCTCCCCCTTTCCTGTCTATCTATACTGTGTTCTATCAAATAAAGGCAAAAAACGCCACACCTCTAACATGCTGCTCTCCTGCCACCACAGGTCGCCATAGTAACAATGCTTCGTTGCCGGAGAACGGGGAGATGCGTGTGCGCCGCAGTGACCCACCTGAAGGCGCGCTCCGGCTGGGAGTGGCTCCGCAGCACGCAGGGCTCGGATCTCCTGCGACACCTCCAGAGCCTGGTCCAGAAACACACGGGCCGTCCCGCCGGCGACCCCAGCTCCGACATTCCTCTGCTCATATGCGGAGATTTCAACGCGATCCCATCCGAGGAGGTGTACCGACACTTCATCACATCGCCGCTCTGTCTGGACTCGGCCTACAAGAAGCTCAGCAAAGACGGACTGACGGAACCGGAGTACACCACCTGGAAGATCCGGCCCACGGGGGAATGTTGCACGACCCTGGACTACATCTGGTACAGCCAGGACACGCTCAGGGTGGACTCCGTGTTGGACATGCCCACGGAGGAGCAGATCGGACCAAACAGGCTTCCGTCCTTCAGCTATCCCTCTGACCACCTCTCTCTGGTCTGCGACTTCAGCTTTAAGGAGAAAGAGTGAGAAGAAGTCGGAGAACCGGCGCTAAAGAAGGGACGAGTTTGACTTTCTGGTTGGCTACGCTCCACCAGCAGGTGTGTGGACAAGACGCCGCCGCCTCTTGAGTGGAACAGTGAGGACGAGGACGAGGACAGGAGGCCAAGGAACTGAAGTGAGAAGAGGAAAAGCCAGGTAACTCATGGCGGTCAAGTTGCAATGATGCAATCTACCTCCCCGAACTCTAATAACACTGTGCTCATGTGTGTTTTCTACACCATGCTCCCGTCCTGCCCCCCCCCCCCTCCCTCATCTACACTCAACACAATTTGCACAGTGAAACTAATAAATAAGATTTGATCTGTTTTGTTTTTATTAGTTGACAATAATAATAATAATAATAATAATAATAATAATAATAATAATGATAAGATCAAACTGTGTTTAATTGAAAATGTAGTAAATGTTGTGCTTCAAGCTGCCAATGTACTACAGAGTGACTGAGAATAAAGTGTTTCTGCTGCTCAGTTGTGTGCTGTTGATCACTGATGCACTATTTCTGCTCTTGGTTTTGGAGTTACTTCTACTTCTACTTATTATTATTAATAAACAGAGAATGTGATAAAGTAAAAAAAAAACTGAAAAACTGAAAGAAAGAAAAGAACTACTAATTCAAATAATTTCATGAGGTTTCAGAGGATACATTTTCATCAATATATGCACCAACAACAAACACATATAGACTGAGTTCTTAGAATTGCATATGCCTATATTCAGAAACAAAGACAATGAGTTCATTACAAGTATAAAAAAACAAATATATATAAGAAACATATTTTACAAATCATTAGAGATATTATAATTTATATATATAAAATATAAACTTGTTTTCTAATTCTCATTGTTATTTTTTCCATTACGTATACCTCGTTTACAAGATCCTTCCACTTGGAATTACTTAAATTCTCATCTTTTAACCAATTTCTTGTAATTTTTAAATTAATGCTACTCTTATTATTAGTTTTTCTAGTTGGTTTAGTTTAGGAGTTGAAGACATTCACACTTATATTTTTGGTCTGAACTGTTCTGGCTATCACTTAGCCAGAGATTTCTTTGCTCAATTTAAGGCAATGAAGGTGAATGGGTTTTGGTTTTGGTGCTGCTCATAGACTTGAACGTTTTGATTTCCACAGCAGCATGCCTTCCCCCCTCCCCCCAAAAAAGAAAGAAAAGAAAGTAATGGACTTTGTAGTGAAGGGTGTTTTTACTAAAAAAAACAACACAAAAAAACAACAGGTTAATCAGTTCAATTGTAACACTATGTGAATGTAAAGCCTGTAAACAGCTGTGAGTGTCGACACCGCTGTCTAAACACAGCTATCAGCGAAACGGTGCAACCTGCAACACAACCAGCTGCTGCAAGTTACTGACAGAGATTACCACATCACCTGTCACGGTAAGAAAGTTCAAACTGTCAACGCCCATTAGAGACAGGTTGGACACATGACTGAATTATTCTGCTTAGACCCTGACTAATAGTCATAGTAATGCTGCATTAGTATCAAAACAAAGTAGGCTAAATTTAAAAAATGATAAACGTAGTCTAAGAAAAAAAGTGGAAAAGTCAGGGGCCCACTTTAGTATTCTTTCAGGGGGCCCAGAATTCCTAGCAACGGCCCTGGACAGAAGACATCAGGGGCGTCATTTATCAAAGAGGGTGTAAAACTGCTACTAAATATTTGCGTACGGCGAAAAGACGAAAATGGCATACACCCAGTAGTCGAGTTGAGGGGGGATGGGGGGGGGTGGCATCCCCCCTGAAATAAAAACGATCAAATCATCCCCCCTCTCCATCCCCTTTTTACATTAAATGTTGGACATAACTATAATTATATTAAGGCTGTCGCCTGGCCTGGGCATTCCCCCCGAACATTTCTTACATAGCCCAGGTCCAGGATGTTTTCTCAGACGGAGTTAAACAGAAGCGCACATTAACTGAGAAGGTAGTTTTGTAATTTCCCGGTCACAGTGAATGCAACACAGGCACGACGCCACGACCAATCAGAGAGAAGTGTTGTAGAAGCGAGAATCCTCCTCCGTGTTTTATTGGTTAACAGCCAGGTAACCAAGGTGACAATCTGAACTCTAGCGATAGATAGCGTTCCGAGCGGTTCCGAATCACGGAAAAGGAGAGAAGTTTCTGCAGTCGTGGTGACTCGCGCCAGCAGGGGCAGACCGCCGGTGGGTCAGTGGACCGGCCCGGTCCGGTCCGGCGTGGTGCTGCAAGTGACCCACTGATGTTAGTGTGTTTACATTTTGTGTTTACATCAACGTCTATGAGCGCGAGGAGTGACTATTCTCGGTCAGAGTTTTGTTTTTGCTCTCCAGCCACAGCTCCACACTAGAGCATGACACGGGCGTGGATTTTCACTCCCGTCCCATCCCACTCCCAGAGAAAAAATCCCATCCCGTCCCAATCCCGGGCCAGAGTAAAAAAATAAATCCCATCCCGTCCCACTCCTGTAGAATGACTCCCAATCCCATCCCGCTCCCACTCAAAATTACTCCCACTCCCATCCCACTCCCGTTTTTATTTTTTATTCATTATTCCTGACTTTATTCTGTAGCTCACACTTAACGGCTTCATCTCCTCCACCTCCCTCCATTGTTGTCAGGGTTTATATGATATATTATGATATTATATGATATTAACTCTGATATGAATTATATCTTATTATTTAACTACTTAAATTACAGTAGTATAAACTTATTTGTTGAACTCAGCCTGATGTAAACATTAAAACTCAGTATCCAGTCACACAAGCAGCTCCATGTCCCTGTGTGATGTTCAGGGACAGTCAGGACAGTTGGTGGACAGACAGAGAGCTTTAAGGTTGAAGAAATATTAATTAAGGGTGCACTGTGAGGCTGTGACCCGACCATATGTCAGCTTTAGGAGAGAAAACTCAGCTGTTCTCAGCTCCACCGCGACCAGCGCTTTTTTTTTTTTTTTTTCTTTTAAATAGCCCCGCGGTATCGACCCAGCTGAAACACGGGAGGACACGCTGTATTTATCAATGCTTGGTCGCCGTGCTTAGACACCGGGAGACACAACCCGAGACCGGACACCGGAGGAGAAGCAGGTCGGATGTGCACGAAAAAACAACACCGAATGCGCCCCGCTACGGCGTCGCTTTGGGTTGTGAGCGCACATGACGCGCGTCTATATTGAAAGTAATGGGCGATACGAGCGACGCGATGAAGCGATGACGCGTCCATCGCCTCCATCGCGTCGCCCGGCGCGATGACGCTTCATCGCTCGAGTTGAAATAATTGAACTTTTGCGGCGAATTCGCGTGAAGACGCGCCGCGACAGCCAATCAGCTTTGAGATCGTCACCGACGTGCTGACGTACGGACGTACTGGTGTTCCCTTGGCAGCTTAGTCAGAGCGAGTCTATTGACAATATTAGAAGTTTTCTGGTTTAGTTTAGTTTATTATTCAGATCCCCATTAGCTGCTGCAAAGCCACAGCTCTTCACTGTTGCTTTTCCGGTGCTGTTACAAACGTTTCTGATTTGGAGATTCGGACCTGAAAGCCCGTTATCACTGCTGTTTTCAACCAGCGGGCGCTGCGAGCCGGCCGCCCCGTCCCAAAGCACTCAACAGGCGGTCAGTCACACAGTAGTTCACGGAGCTGTCTCCTCCTCCTCCTCCTGCAGCCAGAGACCCACACCGCTGTTCCTGTCCCATCTACAGGGACAGGAACAGTGCAGCAAGAGTGGTTATCTCTGCCAGAGAATGAAATAGTGGGAGAAATGTTGTTGTTTGGGCGGGCTCGTCGCGCGACGCGATGCCGCGACGAGGCGTTTTTTGCATATTGGACCAGCGTCAAAACTGGAGCGTCTAGCGCGACGCGATTTCATTTGACGCGCGATTCAATCGCGTTCATCGCGTTTGGTGGGAACACCCCGTTGAAGTTGAAAAATTTGAACTTTTCAAGCGACATCGCGTGACGCTGTGCCGCGACATCCAATCAGTGTTGATATTCAACCACGTCACCGACACAGCTGCAGACACACATTTCAAAACATGGTGGAGAAGATCACTGTGGCTGTACTCGCTCACCAGACCCTCCTCCAGAGAACCTGTGGCTGTGTAAAAAAAAAAAAACAACCCAGGGGCTGTGTGTGTTTTCCCCAGATCAATAATATACATCCATGGCCGTTTCCCGGAGCTTTATGACACGACGTCGTACTTTTACCGCGGTCGTAATAAAAAAAGATAATGCCTGCAGAGGGTCAGAGGACCTACAGCTTCCTCCTTGTGAATATTTCATATGTATTTATATTTATTATTATTTCTCAGCCATGGTTGAGGAGAGAAAGAAAATAGCGGGTGGGTTGCATCATAGCGCGATGAAGCGATGAAGCGATGGTGAAAAATGTGACAAATATGTCAAGCGACGCGATGCTCGCGTTATGGGCGATGGCATCGCGTCCATCGCGTTTGGTGTGAACGCACGGTAATGCTCGCAAAAGACGCTACATCTGCCTTTTAATCAAGGCGGCGCCCAAAATCACCAAGGCTGCTAAGTGAAAGAGTAGAAGAGAGAAGAGAAAAGTGCCACTGAAAGATGACTACAAACATGGACGCATCTGACCTTTTGGTTGTTTAACACGGCTGAAAATCATCATCTATTAATGGCGTTCCCGCTCCTGCCCGCTCCCGTTGATTTTTATTCCCGTCCCGTCCCAATCAATAAAATTTTGACTCAAATCCCGCGGGAATCCCACGGGAATCACGTGACCCGCGGGAATTCCCGACAAATGTCATCCTCTACTCCACACTAGACCAGTTCTGAGTTCACTTTCATACACTTAGCCATTCTTGTCATTACAATGAAAGGAACCTTAGTCAGTAGGCCTACTAAATGGGCTTTTTTAAATGTTTTATCTGAAGCAATGTTGTCTTTTCCCTTCCTCCTCAGAGTACACCAGAATGCCTTATTTATGTGTTAAAAATCACAATTTTTTTCTGGGGGAGTGCCCCCAGACCCCCCTACAGTGCTTTAGATAGATGTCAAATCAATTAAAGCCCAGCTGAGTTGGTACTAGTGGAGAAGCTCCATAATAATAATAAAAAATATATATTTATATATAATTTATAATTTTATAATAATAAATTATATAATATAGTTTACATGAATTACACTACCCCCCCCCCCCCCCCTTTTTTTTTAATAAGGTGAAAAAAATTGACCATCCCCCCTGAATTTTTTTTACAACTCGACTACTGCATACACCCTAAATATTTACACCTTTTTCAGATCAATCAAACTGTGCGTACGCACAACTCTCCGCAATAGATCACACAGGACTCAAGAATGGTGCACACGTGAACACACCTCTTACTCCGCCCCCGGAACGCCTATATACAACTATATATGGTCAGCACGTGCATATTTAATTAGCCATGTGCTCTCTGTGGTGCAGCAACAAGTGACAACAAAGTGACAACGGAGACAACGGGCGGAGGACGGGGGAAAGAACTTCTCCGCTTCTCCGAAAGCAGATACACGGGCAATAAATCAGTCAGAAAAATGATCTTGCATTTTAATAAGCTACAATAAAAACAAAAACCTCCCAAATCTCAACAAAAGGGAGCAGAAAGAAGAAGAATCTTATGTAATCTGCCCCTTTATCCCAGAAAATCTTTTTTTTTTTTTTTTTTTTACACCTAGATGTTAAAACAATGTAGGAAGCAGGACGATAGTTACCATTACTTTGCACGCCGTTCCACTACACAGTTACAGCTCTACTGGACTCGGTTTAGGTCATTTTCCATTAGGCTACAGCTGAGTCCTTCACAGTTCCTCCTCAGGGCCGCGTCGTCTCACTCTTTATTCTCTCGTCAGCTCCAAACACACGTGCACCTCGTTAACTCAGGTGACAGAATAATAACAGTCTAGGCTGCAGACCCGATGTGTTTTTAAACTTGGGTTTGATCCTTGTCGGACGTCACACAGCCTAATCAAAAAAGCAAAATCCACAATCCGCTCTGTTTATCAATTAACATCGAGCCTAGTGTTATTATAGAGCGGGTTGGATTGCCAGCATCAACGGCCCACCACTACCACAATTACTTCAAAAAATCCTACTGTGCTCTTCTAAATGTACTCCGCTCCTCTCTCCCTCTCACACTGCAGTTCTCTGACTCAGCAACGGTGTCGCCAATTCCTCCTGTTCCTCAAAAAAGGCGTACGCCAGGGTCAAAATGGGTGTAAATGTCCGCACTTTTCCCCGTCAGGTTTTGGCTTGATAGATCCCAAATTTGGCGGAGAAAAGTGCGTACGCACAAAACGGGGGGAAAATGGCGTAAAAAAAGGTGTATCCACAATGATAAATGAGGCCCCA
>NW_028221097.1:0-53903 GCF_045865225.1 Trachurus japonicus | reverse complement strand
TGGAGCAGCAGAGTTGTAGTTTTTTATCAGCCTCTGTGGCTCTTAGGTTGTGTTTTCATTTTCACCATTGTGACATTTTTGAGTGTTTTGCAGTGTAGAGAGAGTCTCCAGATGGGATACATAGGGCTGTGGGAACATAGGGCTGAGGGAACTTAGGGCTGAGGGAAACATAGGCTGAGGGGAAACATAGGGCTGTGGGAACATGGCTGTGGGAACCTAGGCTTGATGAGGAACATAGGGGCTGAGGGAACATAGGGCTGATGGGAACATAGGTCTGAGGGAACATTAGTTGTGCTGGCGGCTGTTGAGCTTAGAGCACGTGGGAAGGCTTCGTAGCTGTTGCCCCGGCTGCCTCCCTGCATTGCGCTTATCGGCTGGCTACTTGGCCTGTGGGAACATAAGGCTGTGGGAACATAGGGCTGTGGGAACATTGGACTGGTGGGAACATAGCTGAGGGAACATAGGGCTGAGGGCAACATAGGCTGGAGGGAACATCGGCTGTGTGGAACATAGGGCTGTGGTGAACATAGGGCCTGATGGGAACATAGGGCTGAGGGAACATATGGGCTGAGGGAAAATATAGCTGTGGGAACATAGGCCTGTTGGGTACATAGGGCTGTAGGGAACATAGGACTGTGGGATATCATAGGGTAGATGGGACACTTAGGACTAGTGGGAAAATTACGGCTGTGGGAAACATTAGGGCTGTGGGAAAATAGGGATGAGGGAACCTCAGGCTGTGGGAACATAGTGGCTGAGGGAACATAAGGCTGTTGGGAAACATCAGGCTGTGGGGATCATAGGACTGTTGGGAAAACATTGGGATAGTGGGAACAACATAGGCCTGTAGGAACATAGGGCTGTGTGGAACATATGGGCTGTGTGGGCAACCAGACTGTGGGAACAGGACTGTGTGAACCTGACCTGGACTGCTGGGAACATAGGGCTGTTGGAACATCGGGGCTGTGGGAAACAAAGGGCTTGTGGGGAACATAGGGCTGAGGGAACATGGGGCTGTGGGAACATAAGGCTGTGGGAACATAGGGCTGTGGGAACATAGGACTGTGGGAACATAGGGTTGTGGGAACATAGGGCTGAGGGAACATAAGGCTGTGGGAACATAGGGCTGTGGGAACATAGGACTGTGGGAACATAGGGTTGTGGGAACATAGGACTGTGGGAACATAGGGCTGTGGGAACATAGGACTGTGGGAACATAGGACTGTGGGAACATAGGGCTGTGGGAACATAGGGCTGAGGGAACATAGGACTGAGGGAACAGATGACTGTGGGAACATAGGGCTGTGGGAACATAGGACTGAGGGAACATAAGGCTGTGGGAACATAGGACTGAGGGAACATAGGGCTGAGGGAACAGATGACTGTGGGAACATAGGGCTGTGGGAACATAGGACTGAGGGAACATAAGGCTGAGGGAACATAGGGCTGAGGGAACATAGGGCTGAGGGAACATAGGGCTGAGGGAACAGATGACTGTGGGAACATAGGGCTGTGGGAACATAGGGCTGAGGGAACAGATGACTGTGGGAACATAGGGCTGAGGGAACATAGGGCTGAGGGAACAGATGACTGTGGGAACATAGGGCTGTGGGAACATAGGGCTGAGGGAACATAGGGCTGTGGGAACATAGGGCACATAGGGCTGTGGGAACATAGGACTGTGGGAACATAGGGCTGAGGGAACAGATGACTGTGGGAACATAGGGCTGTGGGAACATAGGGCTGTGGGAACATAGGGCTGTGGGAACATAGGACTGAGGGAACAGATGACTGTGGGAACATAGGGCTGTGGGAACATAGGACTGAGGGAACATAAGGCTGTGGGAACATAGGACTGAGGGAACATAGGGCTGAGGGAACATAGGGCTGAGGGAACATAGGGCTGATGGAACAGATGACTGTGGGAACATAGGGCTGTGGGAACATAGGACTGAGGGAACATAAGGCTGAGGGAACATAGGGCTGAGGGAACATAGGGCTGAGGGAACATATGACTGTGGGAACATAGGGCTGTGGGAACATAGGGCTGAGGGAACAGATGACTGTGGGAACATAGGGCTGAGGGAACATAGGGCTGAGGGAACATAGGGCTGAGGGAACAGATGACTGTGGGAACATAGGGCTGTGGGAACATAGGGCTGAGGGAACATAGGGCTGTGGGAACATAGGGCACATAGGGCTGTGGGAACATAGGACTGTGGGAACATAGGGCTGAGGGAACATAGGGCTGAGGGAACATAGGGCTGAGGGAACAGATGACTGTGGGAACATAGGGCTGAGGGAACATAGGGCTGAGGGAACATAGGGCTGAGGGAACATAGGGCTGAGGGAACATATGACTGTGGGAACATAGGGCTGTGGGAACATAGGGCTGAGGGAACAGATGACTGTGGGAACATAGGGCTGAGGGAACATAGGGCTGAGGGAACATAGGGCTGAGGGAACAGATGACTGTGGGAACATAGGGCTGTGGGAACATAGGGCTGAGGGAACATAGGGCTGTGGGAACATAGGGCACATAGGGCTGTGGGAACATAGGACTGTGGGAACATAGGGCTGAGGGAACAGATGACTGTGGGAACATAGGGCTGTGGGAACATAGGGCTGTGGGAACATAGGGCTGTGGGAACATAGGGCTGTGGGAACATAGGGCTGAGGGAACATAGGGCTGAGGGAACATAGGGCTGTGGGAACATAGGGCTGTGGGAACATAGGGCACATAGGGCTGTGGGAACATAGGGCTGTGGGAACATAGGGCTGTGGGAACATAGGGCACATAGGGCTGTGGGAACATAGGGCTGAGGGAACATAGGGCTGTGGGAACATAGGGCTGTGGGAACATAGGGCTGTGGGAACATAGGGCTGTGGGAACATAGGGCTGTGGGAACATAGGGCTGTGGGAACATAGGGCTGAGGGAACATAGGGCTGTGGGAACATAGGGCTGAGGGAACATAGGGCTGTGGGAACATAGGGCTGTGGGAACATAGGGCTGTGGGAACATAGGGCTGAGGGAACATAGGGCTGTGGGAACATAGGGCACATAGGGCTGTGGGAACATAGGGCACATAGGGCTGTGGGAACATAGGGCTGTGGGAACATAGGGCTGAGGGAACATAGGGCTGAGGGAACATAGGGCTGAGGGAACATAGGGCTGTGGGAACATAGGGCTGTGGGAACATAGGGCTGAGGGAACATAGGGCTGTGGGAACATAGGGAACATAGGGCTGTGGGAACATAGGACTGTGGGAACATAGGGCTGAGGGAACAGATGACTGTGGGAACATAGGGCTGTGGGAACATAGGGCTGTGGGAACATAGGGCTGTGGGAACATAGGGCTGTGGGAACATAGGGCTGAGGGAACATAGGGCTGAGGGAACATAGGGCTGTGGGAACATAGGGCTGTGGGAACATAGGGCACATAGGGCTGTGGGAACATAGGGCTGTGGGAACATAGGGCTGTGGGAACATAGGGCACATAGGGCTGTGGGAACATAGGGCTGAGGGAACATAGGGCTGTGGGAACATAGGGCTGTGGGAACATAGGGCTGTGGGAACATAGGGCTGTGGGAACATAGGGCTGTGGGAACATAGGGCTGTGGGAACATAGGGCTGAGGGAACATAGGGCTGTGGGAACATAGGGCTGAGGGAACATAGGGCTGTGGGAACATAGGGCTGTGGGAACATAGGGCTGTGGGAACATAGGGCTGAGGGAACATAGGGCTGTGGGAACATAGGGCACATAGGGCTGTGGGAACATAGGGCACATAGGGCTGTGGGAACATAGGGCTGTGGGAACATAGGGCTGAGGGAACATAGGGCTGAGGGAACATAGGGCTGAGGGAACATAGGGCTGTGGGAACATAGGGCTGTGGGAACATAGGGCTGAGGGAACATAGGGCTGTGGGAACATAGGGAACATAGGGCTGAGGGAACATAGGACTGAGAAACAACAGTGACCTCATCATGGTGTCAGAGTTTGTCCTTCTGAACGGGGAAATGACTCCAAACCTGAAACCTTCACTCAGACTGATGAGACCAAACACCTGGACACCTGCATCTGGAGCGGAGAGGACAGGGATCGATGGATCGATACGTAACAGCCTGTGTGTGTATATATATATATATATATATATATAGATGTATATTGATCAATATGTTGGTTATATTTATTAGGTGAATCCAGAGGTCAGAGGTCACGTGTCAGCTGCCGTCACCTGACCTGTGAACCCGGCGCTGTCACAGTGCTGCTTGTAAATAAAAACTAACACCGGGATCAATACACTTCATAGCATCTCTGCTTCCTCAGCTCTTACACACACACACACACACACACACACACACACACACACACACACACACACACACACCCCCCCACACACACACACACACACACACACACACACACACACACACACACACACACACACACACACACACACACACACACACACACAGGCCCCCCCCACACACACACACACACACACACAGACAGACACACACACACACAGGCGGCGCCAGGGTGGGGCTTGGTCAGGCTATAGCCCCACCATAAAACAACCAACAAAAAAACCAAACAAACAAACATATGTAGCATGTGTCGGCTACAGAGGCGCCTGTGCACATTTACAGTTTGTAGCTCTGTTAAATAAAACTGTCCCATCTAAATAAACATTACTACATTTAGGCTATGCACACTGCAAAAACTCAAAATCTTTCCAAGAATATTTGTCTTATTTCTTGTCAAAATGTCTCATTTCTAGTCAAAACTAATCTCTTTCCACTTAAAATAAGACTCATCACCTAAAAATGAACTTGTTTTTAGATCATTTTCACTTGTTTCAAACTAATTTTCACTTGAAATAAGTAGAAAAATCTGCCAGTGAAAGCAAGTGTTTCGTGTTTGTAATAAGAAAGAAAAACTTGCTCCACTGTCAGATTTTTCTACTTATTTCAAGTGAAAATCTGCTTGAAAGAAGTAAAAAGTGTCTAAAAACAAGCTGCTTTTAATGTGATGAGTCTGATTTTAAGTAGAATTAGATTTATTTTGACTAGAAATAAGACAAATATTCTGAATATTTTGAATTTTTGCAGTGCAGTGTCATTTTGAATTATATTTTACACAGGGTGTCGTGAGATTTTATTATGCACTTTTGAAAGGTGCCCTGACTGAAAAGAGTTAGAGAAACGCTGGTTTAGCCTCTTGGCTGTTGTGTGTCTTTAGGACAGGGGGGGTCAAAGTGCCTCATGGCCCCTCTGATCTCATGTTGGTCTCATCACCTCTCATCTCTGCCTTATTGTCACTCACATCCACCTGCTGTGCTGTTAATGTAACTGTGACAGTTGAGGTTCCTGTCACTAGGCCTCCAATTGATCATGCGCCCTGGCTACTTGGCCAAGGGGATGTCCCTTTGGGTGACTGGCAGGCGCACGTGACTCTTACCTGGGAGGTGTGGGTTCAATCCCCGCCCGGGCCCTCTTCACCTTGCCACATATCTATTAGTTAGAAATGTGAAGGCAGACATTCTTAAGTTACCTGTCTGCAGAGTGGGACAGTGACATGGCCTCTCTTCTTGTCCTCCTGCATCTTCAAAGCTGTTGAACAAGCAGTAATTAGTTTATCCAGCTAAAATGCTCAGATGTTTCCTTTGTGCTTCATCCTTTGGTACAGCTTTACTTTTGTTCAGGCACCTCAAACTATTTCATGGGATGTACCCTGGGAAGAATTTGAGACTAAAATGTGGTCAAGTAGGATGTTGCTTGCCATTTTCAGGTTATTCTGGATTTAGAAGACACTTGATTAATATACATGCTTCAAGTGATAATACCTGTGCTTAATATAAGATATATGGAATTTGCTCTTGTTTTTATGTTTATGTACTTAAATTGCAGGTTTGAAGTCTACCTCATGTTAATACATTCCTGCATTACAGAAATCTTTTCAGACTCTTACCCGGGAGGTGTGGGTTCAATCCCCGCCTGGGCCCTCTTCACCTTGCCACATAACTATTAGTTATACACACTCCCTCCTCCTCTCTGGTCACTGTGAGGTCACACTGTGAGTGTTTGTGATGTGGCCGCGACCTCCGACCTCCGACCGCTGCACTTTGACTCATCTTGTAATTCTCTTCTGGGGAGAAAATGGATAAATGGATAAATGGATCTCTAACACACACACACACACACACACACACACAGGACGGCACCGGTACAATACATAATACATTCATAGATTAACTCCCGCTTTGCATTACCGGGGGGTGAATAAAGTGCAGCCCCCCCCCCCGCAGAGTCCAGTAAAAACCAATCTAGCCGGTGCTTGATGATGAATCCTCTGAGGTCTGAGCCGAGGGCCGGACAGACAGCATTTATCTCCCATCGGGGACCTTCTGCTCTGTGGAAGCCCAATGAATTACCTCCTCCTGCATGAATTAGTCAGCGCTGTAATCTATACGCAGTCGCACGACATTAACATACCGAGCCCCCGAGTCCTTCTCCTCTTCTCCTCTTCTCCTCTTCTCCTCTTCTCCTCCTCCTTCTCTTCCCCCCCCCCTCACCCACCCAGCTGAATCTCCAGGCTGCATAAGTCAGCATCAGTCGCTTCATTTATTCATGAGGGGGCCTCTGGTCTGACGTGGACCGAAGGAGGTTTATCAACAGTCTGGCTGTGTGTGTGTGTGTGTGTGTGTGTGTGTGTGTGTGTGGGCATGCAGCTAAAGCACACACTGCATTAAAAAAGACTCCACATCCTGCCAAGAAGAGGCTGGAGCAGCAGAGTTGTAGTTATCAGCCTCTGTGGCCTCTTTGTTGTGTTTTCATTTTCACCATTGTGACATTTTGTTTTGTTTTTTGTTTTGTTTTTCTCACAGGAATCAGAGTCTGGGATTCACAGGTTCATCAGTCCAACAGCAGAACAAGATACCGGCGGCTGGAAAAGACAATAAAATGTGTTGGTTATCTGTGAATTCAGGTGGATTTCCACCAAAGGAACAGGAATGTTTTGGAGGAGAGGAGCTACATTAAAGATGATGATTTTAATCTTATTTCTCATATTCATATTCTGTTTTTAGGGACTTTTTAACATCCGAATAAATAATAAATAAACAAAAATAGCCTCTTGGCTAATTCTGGCGCATTTACAGTCATGTTATTAATGTTCACTGTCCCTGTTTTCAAATAAACGTATTATTATTATAATTGATCATTTGACCAAAGAGAAGTCCCTGGTTGAAGGAGCGGTAGCTACTTGAGGAACTTTGTGGGTGTGGTCTGCAGTCCTGCACATTTCTGATTGGTTCATCACTCACAGCATTTGATTTACTGGCAGGGACAGCTGACGGCGGTAGCTAAGCTAACGGCGGTAGCTAAGCTAACGGCGGTAGCTAAGCTAACAGTAGCTAAGCTAACACCAGGACGTCAGCTGTTAAAACCCTCCCGTTGTGGGACACCACATGAAACTACTCCAGTTAGCTCAGTCATGTTGGAACTCAGATATCCGCTGGAGAAAATATTTTTTCATGGAGCGTTTATTGAGTCACTGAGTTATTAAAGTTAAACAGGTAGCTAACCGTTAGCCCGGCTAATCTCTGATAACCATGACTAATTACAAATATGTGCACACAGAAATAGTAATGTTTGTCCAATCATTGGTTTTATAAACTTTACAAACATCAGATTAGTCTAAACGGTGATATAGTGACATGAAAAATGAGATAAATATAGTGAAACTTGCGTCTGTCACTGTGACAGATGAGACTACACAGATATCACCATGGTAACATGGTAGATGATAAATAACCTTATCCACCGCTCCATGGATTGATTTCTCACCGGCTTCGTTGGAAACAGATGATGCACATGGAGGAGAGGAGGGTTAGAGACACCAGACTCTACTTCTTCTTTATCAGGGACAAAGCATATTAATGAACTTCAGTAGGCCTATGAATACTTTAGAGTTAGCATGACTCCTACTGTGCATCCATTGTCCTTTGGCAGAACAGTTATTAAAACAATACGATCAGTTAGAGTATAAAGTGCCTTGTTTATCACATATACTGTATAGTTAGAGCAATTTAGCAGGATACTCTGACCATCTGTGAAAAAAATTATTACCACTAGCTTTCTTTACCATTGTGTTCCTGTAGGTGTCTAGTAACAGCTCTCAATTTATTTATTTCCAAATCCATTGGGAAAATTCTGGAGAGTCAATCAAAGTTAAGGTGCCCAGAGGGCTCGGGTGAAAAAAAAGAAAAAAAATGAAAATTCTAATTTAAGCTTGTGAGATGTCTAACTAGGGGTTTTAAGGGGTGCTGAGTTCATTTCAACCATTAGTTTTGAGTAAAAATGTTTCCCTGACCATATATTATTGGTATATTTGAGTTATAGTGTATGGCAAAGGGTATAGTAAAAGTCATTGTTGAACAGATTCTAGCCTATTCTAAATCTAAAGATTCCATTCTAAAAATAAATAAATAAATAAAATGAAAATAAAAAAGAAGAAAGAAATACAAAATACTTCAGAAGAGTACACTAGTTAGAAAAAAAAAAACACAAATAGTGGGAACATACCGCACACTAGACTGGGTTATGAGGATCTTTAGTTTATTTCAGAGCAACGCGTTACGCTTGTGGCTTCTTCAGGCTCATGCTGAGACCAGGAAGTCAGGGGATTTTTAAAGGAAATGGTACTCAATCAATTTACATAAGTAATTGAACAAGGTGAAAACATATTTAACAATCAAACATCAATGGCTGGGGAGTACCATAGAAATGGATAAAACATATATTTAAGTGCATTCAGCAGCTTTACAGCAAATTTGAGTACAGGTGTACCTTCAGTGATTCACTTACAGAAAGGCAGTGTCTATACACAACAATACAACAATACAACACAAACAGGTCATATACAATAGGCAATGTCATCCATCATAACATCAAAAATATATACATACCGAGGATGAACACAGGTGTTAATAGTGAGGATAATATCACTCAAGTAGAGCAACAATAGGCAGATCATCTTTCCGTCATTTTCAGTCAGACCAGACCAGTCATACTTCAGAAGAGTGATGACACCAACTGTGCACATGCATGATACCCAGTACATGAGTGTGGTTTCTATGGTCATGATGCCCTCTGGAAGGATTGAGATTCATCATGGCAAATATTTTTGGAGAACAAACACGATTTTAAGGTATGATAGTTACCTTTTGACATAATAATAGTTTTTCCTTCTGCTAGCACACGCTTTTATCTAGTAAATTAAGAAATGCATTAAAATTCTCTTGTTTATTGCTTAAAAAGAACAACCATTCACCTAGCTAATGTTAGATAACTATCTAGTTAGCAAGCATGAGAGTCATTAGCAAATGTTGATAATGTCCATAGGAGCTAGTTTATGTTGTAATGTAGTGATGAGCTAGAGCTAATTTATGTAGTAATTCAGTTTCAATAGGTACACAACTGTCTTGATCGAGTCCATGGTCCATCATATTGGGGAAAAAATATATAACCAGTGTGATCAATTGAGTTGTGGCAACCTTCTCTACTATAGTAACCTTAGTCTAGTTGTATGGACCACCACAGTCTGTTTTGACAAAAACCATGACACTTGTCTATTTTAGCAGGTACAACATGTGCATGATTAAATTATCTGACTTTGAGTAATTTAATCATGCACATATGTGTCTACCTATTATCCAGACATGGCTCAGGAGTTGTATCATGCACCTGATAATTTCTACCAAGACCGACTAAAAAACAGTTTGTTGGACACAGCACCGAGACAAAGAGTCCTCTTGCAGTCTTCTGATTAATGCTGCATCATCCACACCCTCAGAATAAGCTAAAATCTGAGGATGGCCTTTTGAGGTGACTTTTGAGAGCTTTTGAATCTCAGTCCCAGGACCATCACAAATGAAGCACCTCAAGCCATAAAATCCATGTTGTACCTGCTAAAATAGACAAGTGTCATGGTTTTTGTCAAAACAGACTGTGGTGGTCCATACAACTAGACTAAGGTTACTATAGTAGAGAAGGTTGCCACAACTCAACTCAATATTTTTTCCCCAATATGATGGACCATGGACTCGATCAAGACAGTTGTGTACCTATTGAAACTGAATTACTACATAAATTAGCTGTAGCTCATCACTACATTACAACATAAACTAGCTCCTATGGACATTATCAACATTTGCTAATGACTCTCATGCTTGCTAACTAGATAGTTATCTAACATTAGCTAGGTGAATGGTTGTTCTTTTTAAGCAATAATTGATTGAGTACCATTTCCTTTAAAAATCCCCTGACTTCCTGGTCTCAGCATGAGCCTGAAGAAGCCACAAGCGTAACGCGTTGCTCTGAAATAAACTAAAGATCCTCATAACGCAGTCTAGTGTGCGGTATGTTCCCACTATTTGTGTTTTTTTTTTTCTAACTAGTGTACTCTTCTGAAGTATTTTGTATTTCTTTCTTCTTTTTTATTTTCATTTTATTTATTTATTTATTTTTAGAATGGAATCTTTAGATTTAGAATAGGCTAGAATCTGTTCAACAATGACTTTTACTATACCCTTTGCCATACACTATAACTCAAATATACCAATAATATATGGTCAGGGAAACATTTTTACTCAAAACTAATGGTTGAAATGAACTCAGCACCCCTTAAAACCCCTAGTTAGACATCTCACAAGCTTAAATTAGAATTTTCATTTTTTTTCTTTTTTTTCACCCGAGCCCTCTGGGCACCTTAACTTTGATTGACTCTCCAGAATTTTCCCAATGGATTTGGAAATAAATAAATTGAGAGCTGTTACTAGACACCTACAGGAACACAATGGTAAAGAAAGCTAGTGGTAATAAATTTTTTCACAGATGGTCAGAGTATCCTGCTAAATTGCTCTAACTAGTATGTATCTGAGTTAATCTAAGTCAACAAGCTGCAGCCAAAGAGTCCAGATGAGTTGATTCCACATCAGTGTTGTTTAGTTTCAGTCCCAGAAGAGGAAGAGGAAGGCCTCCATCAGAGCGGTGAGGAGCTGCAGTCTTCACTCAGCGTTTATCCAGAAGAGGAAGAGGAAGGCCTCCATCAGAGCAGTGAGGAGCTGCAGCCTTCACTCAGCGTTGATCCAGAAGAGGAAGAGGAAGGCCTCCATCAGAGCAGTGAGGAGCTGCAGTCTTCACTCAGCGTTTATCCAGAAGAGGAAGGCCTCCATCAGAGCGGTGAGGAGCTGCAGCCTTCACTCAGCGTTGATCCAGAAGATGAAGTCCAGAGGAAGTGGAGCCAGTGACCTGTGGTGAAAAGGTTCACGCTCAGATATGAAGCAGGTTGAGTGATGAGCTGCTCATGTTCCACAACACCACACGGGTCAGAGAGACAGACTTTAACTTCAGCAGCAGGAGGTGATGGTTAATCTGTGGAATTCATTCAGTGGAGCAATAAAAATACAATAAAAGTAGGCAGTAATGTGTTGAATCCTGACAGGAGATACAGTATGTTATTAATGTATTTTTTAGGTGGGGGGGGGTATTGCCTGCATATCAGTATCGGTTGCTACTGGCATCGGAAACGAAGTGATGGAAAGCATCAGCATATCGGATATCGGCAAAAGTTCCAATTGAATTGAATCAAATGAACTTTATTACAGTAATTCTGAAGGAAATCATCGGCCCATGTATACATTCATTCAAACAACACCACAATAAATAGACAGACTAAATAAAGAAAGAAAATAGAAATAGAAATAAAAATAGAAAATAGAAAAATGCTAGTAGCTACTAATGGCTATGAAGAAGTGTCTAAAAACAAAGTGCATAAAATCCTCCTCTAAAGCCCTATTCTCACGGGATTAGTTTTACCTGTTTACCTCTGGTCATTAGTAATAATTGCGGAGGACGTCTGTGATCTTAATCCCGTGTGAATGCGCCATGTCAGTCATTTGTAAAGTAAAAATTCCCCTGCAAATGACCGACTATATTTCACCAAAGACCGACGTCCCCTGGTAAAACTAGTTAGCTAGCTAGTAGAATCTGCATCTCAGTAATTGAGGAGCATTTTTTGTTGTTCCCCGGTTGAAACCATAGCTACTGTACGGGTTGAAACATGGAGGCTGCGCTGGAAATTATGAGCGTGCAAACACGGGCTGGTATCGGTGCTGGAGACCCATTTAAATAAAATAAACAGCTCAGATCCATAAAAAGAGCAACATTTCGGAGGATATTGAGATGGACGACGGCGGCTTTCAACAGGTTTAATACAAATGCTGTGACGGCCCGTTATCGTGACAACAACTGCTGTTGTGAAGTCACGTTGCTGCTTTGACATTTTATTTACATTTGCTTCTCACATGGATGTGACAGCAGCGATGTTACAACGTGCAGCTTTGACATCATATCGGAGCCTTAATGTCAGTAAATTAGAGTAAAATACAGACTTCACTTATCCCGTGTGAATGCACCGCAAGAAACACAGACGGGGGGGGGTCATTTACAAATCACCAGACGTCCCCAGGTAAAACTAACCCCGTGTGAATAGGGCTTAAGTCTTTGTCCTCCTCCTCTTGGAAACAAAACAAGGAGTTGTTTCGTTTAGTTTGTTCTGCTCTGTCGCTGTTGTTTTACTGTTTCAATGATCCACACATGAGTAGATCTGACCAACAGGAGGGGGGGGGCTCTCTCATCCAATCAGCTGCTGTGAACCACCTAGAGCTGTTGTTGGTTTGATTCGATGATGGAGTTCTGGTCCATGGTTTCGGTCTGGTGCTGGTCCAGTCTTCTGTTGTTTCTGGTCCAGTCTTCTGTTGTTTCTCTCCAGAACTCTCTCTGGTCCAGGTCCATGTTTCAACGATTATTTGATTTGCAACAAAAACTATTTATTGAGCTTCAGCTGCAGCGTTCTGACTCGAGCTCTGACGCCAGCACAGAAGAAACCTGAATAATAATAATAATAAAAAAACATTTTTCCTCTCAGCTGAATCTGTGAAATGTCATGGAAACAGGTTGAATAAATAATATCCTACATTGGAGACGTCCAACTGGGGAAAGACACACAACACGGTGGGTCAAACAGCCTGGAGCTTCACCTGGGGGGAAGAGCAGCTGGACATCATGGGATGCATCAGATATAGATGTGTTGACTTAGTTGCAGTTGCCTGTACACTGCAAAAACTCAAATGTCTTACCAAGAATATTTGTCTTATTTCTAGTCAAAGCAAATCTCATTCTACTTAAAATAAGACTCATCACATTAAAAAGCAGCTTGTTTTTAGACACTTTTTACTTCTTTCAAGCAGATTTTCATTTGAAATAAGTAGAAAAATCTGATAGTGGAGCAAGTTTTTCTTTTTTATTACAAACACAAAAAACTTGCTTTCACTGGCAGATTTTTCTACTTATTTCAAGTGAAAATTATTTTTGAAACAAGTGAAAATGATCTAAAAACAAGTTAATTTTTAGGTGATGAGTCTTATTTTAAGTGGAAAGAGATTAGTTTTGACTAGAAATGAGACATTTTGACAAGAAATAAGACAAATATTCTTGGAAAGATTTTGAGTTTTTGCCGTGTAATATCAGTGTTGGTAGCTGTTACAGAAGCAGCAGCAAAATGTGCAATAATCAATCAGTCAGTCAATCAATCAGAATTTATTTATAGGGCACTTTTCATACAAATGAAATGTAGCACAAAGGGCTTTACACGATAAAATAAGACAAAACAAAGCAAAAATAAAACCAAAAGTCATGCAGCTACACACACATTCATTTATAGAGCTGGAAGAAGGCAACTGAAGCGGATAAAACCAAATAAATACAATGAACTAAAAGTTATCAAGGACATGATGAAAAATAACTAAAATTATACAATAAATAGGCTAAGACTAAAAAGATAAAACAAAAAATAATAATGCCAATAAAGATTCAAGATTCAAAATTCCTTTATTGTCATTCAAACTGTCTCTAGAAGACGGACAGCAGAACATTATTACAAACAAATGAAAACACGAAAAAAAAAAAAAAACAGAACCCCCCCAAAACCCCAGTAAATAATCTGGTGACACTTTTATTAAATATAAATCTATGATCTATTAAATCTAAATCATCTAAATCATCTAACAGATAAGAAGAAGAACTCGGATACTGAGATTATTAAACACTGCACCAGAGTCAGAGTCTGTCAGTACATTTACATGACACTTGAAAAAACTGTATTATTGCCTTAATCCGACTATAACTGGACAACTGAAGTGCATGTAAACACCTTAGTCCGACTGAAACCGGAGTTGGAGAACTCTGATTAAGACACCCAGATAATGTGATTGGAGTTAGATTTTCTCCGTCATGTAAACACCTTAGTGGGAGTAGAACTGGACAATGCATGTGTGCTGCTCCACAACAGTAGAGACGGCACCAAGTGGAGCAGAGAAGCCGCCTGAACCCCGCAAAGTAAAGAAAAAAACCCAACATCAGCACCGATTCAATGTATTTTACACAGCGCCACCAGCAAGAGGGTTTTTTTTTTTTAAAAAGAGAGAGAGAGAGAGAGAGAGAGAGGAAAAAGGAATCCCGTATCCTGTTCTCAGCGCATCCAGCCCAGACTGACGCGTCTGGTCGGGAACTGCAGTTGAGAATTTATTATTAAGCTACTAAGTTGTTTATATTCAGTTTTTTACCAGGTGACAGAAAAGTCAACAGGACAGGGGGGGGCGTATTAACCCGCTGAAACAACAGGTGACACCATGAGGGGGCGGATCCCGTCAGTTATTCGGTTTTCTCAGTTGCATGTATATTGAGACAAGGACAGAAGTCCGACTTGACTCCAAAATCTAATTTTGAGCCGAGCTCGATTAAGCTCTGCATGTAAACGTACTGAGTGTCTGCTGCTGGATTATTTCATTTAGCAGACTGATGGCAGGACGTGTTGATAATCCTGTATCAGAGGCAGCAACGGCTCTAACAGTTAATAAATGTAGTCATATCATCAGATTAATGTTGGATTAGTTGGATTAAAGTAAATAATGATTTAAAAAAAACACTTTTCAATGGTCAAACCACAAAGACAGAACATCTGTTCACCCAAAGTGTTGTCCTTAATCTTTAGTTTGGTGTCGAAACAGCAGAGAAATGTGAAACTGAAGATCTGAGATGATCAGTTTAGAGGCTAAGAGAATAATTTCTAGGACAGAGAGAAAGAGCGTGTCAGAGCAGTGAGAGGAGAGGAAATAAAATCTGAGCAGAGAAGGGAGGAGAAGATTTTTCTTCAAGACAAGAGCTTATTGGAGTTGGATGAGATATGAGAGGAGGAGGAGGAGGAGGAGGAGGAGGAGGAGGAGGAGTGTTTCATAAAGATGTGGTGTTTGTGTTTGTGCAGGAGGATGAGGAGTGAATCCAGAGCAGAGAGGGAGTGTGTGGGCGTCGGGACTCGGCCCCTGGTCGTTAACGGAGCACGTTCTCCGTCAACATTAGCGCCGTCCTTGGGCCGAGTCCTCTGCTTCCGATGCAGATTTATTGTCATTCCTAACGCCGCGTTGCTGCAGAGAGGCTGCGTTCAGGAGAGAGGACATAAACATCGGCCCGTATGATTGATGAGCAGCATCCAGCAGCTGTTGCTATGTCACCTTATACAGCATCACGCGGGTGGGTGGGTGGGAGGGGCGCATCGCCATGGCGACCAATCAGATCGCTCGGCCTAATCTAGAGGGAGAGAAACTCCAGCTCATATAAAACTGAGAATGTTCTCATAAAAAGAAAAAAAGTCCCAGGACATCAGTCCCACAGAGGACAATAGGCTCGTAAAGACAGAGCCGTAAAAATGTAAAGAATGGAGCTGTGGAGGCTGAAAGGCCTGAGTGGGCAGAACCAACCGGGGGGGGGAGTACAGAACCAACCGGGGGGGGGGGAGGAGGGGGAGTACAGAACCAACCAGAGGGGGGGGGGGGGGGGAGAGGGGGAGTACAGAACCAACCAGAGGGGGAGGAGGGGGAGTACAGAACCAACCGGAGGGGGGGGGGGGGGGAGGGGGAGATGAGAGAGTATTCAGCTGTTTACCTCCACAGTAATGAGACAGACGCTGGCGTCCACGCAGCTTTATCAAGTTACAAACTGAGCAGCACGCTCCTTTAAATACACAAATACTGACATTAATTAGTGTGTGTGTGTGTGTGTGTGTGTGTGTGTGTGTGTTGTTAATCCCTCTCTAATGCAGGACACACAGACCTGAGACTCCCTCTGAGCTTCCTGCTACAGTGTCAGAGACGAACCACTAACCCTCTGTCTGTCTGCTGTCTGTCTACCAGAGGTGGGGACTTGGAATCGGGACTTGAGACTTGACTTGGACTAGAGTCCCGATTTTGATGACTTAAGACGTGCTTGATGAAATCAAAAAAAGACTTGGACTCGCTTGGGACTTGATGCCAAAGACTTTAGACTCTACTTGGACTAGATGCCAAAGACTTGAGACTCTACTTGGACTAGATGTCGAAGACTTGAGACTCTACTTGGACTTGATGCCAGAGACTTGAGACTTTACTTGGACTTGATGCCAAAGACTTGAGACTCTATTTGGACTTGATGCCAAAGACTTGAGACTTTACTTGGACTTGATGCCAAAGACTTGAGACTCTACTTGGACTTGATGCCAAAGACTTGAGACTCTACTTGGACTTGAGACTCTACTTGGACTTGATGCCAAAGACTTGAGACTCTATTTGGACTTGATGCCAAAGACTTGAGACTCTACTTGGACTTGATGCCAAAGACTTGAGACTCTACTTGGACTTGAGACTCTACTTGGACTTGATGCCAAAGACTTGAGACTCTACTTGGACTAGATGCCAAAGACTTGAGACTCTACTTGGACTTGATGCCAAAGACTTGAGACTCTACTTGGACTTGATGTCGAAGACTTGAGACTCTACTTGGACTTGATGCCAGAGACTTTAGACTCTACTTGGACTTGATGCCAGAGACTTGAGACTCTACTTGAACTTGATGCCAAAGACTTGAGACTCTACTTGGATTTGAGACTCTACTTGGACTTGATGCCAAAGACTTGAGACTCTACTTGGACTTGATGCCAAAGACTTGAGACTCTACTTGGACTGGATGCCAAAGACTTGAGACTCTACTTGGACTTGATACCAAAGACTTGAGACTCTACTTAGACTTGATGCCAAAGACTTGAGACTCTACTTGGACTTGATGCCAAAGATTTGAGACTCTACTTGGACTTGAGACTCTACTTGGACTTGATGTCGAAGACTTGAGACTCTACTTGGACTTGATGTCGAAGACTTGAGACTCTACTTGGACTTGATACCAGAGACTTGAGACTCTACTTGGACTTGATGCCAAAGACTTGAGACTCTACTTGGACTTGATACCAAAGACTTGAGACTCTACTTAGACTTGATGCCAAAGACTTGAGACTCTACTTGGACTGGATGCCAAAGACTTGAGACTCTACTTGGACTTGATGCCAAAGACTTGAGACTCTACTTGGACTTGATGCCAAAGACTTGAGACTCTACTTGGACTTGATGCCAGAGACTTGAGACTCTACTTGGACTTGAGACTCTACTTGGACTTGATGCCAAAGACTTGAGACTCTACTTGGACTGGATGCCAAAGACTTGAGACTCTACTTGGACTTGATGCCGAAGACTTGAGACTCTACTTGGACTTGATGCCAGAGACTTGAGACTCTACTTGGACTGGATGCCAAAGACTTGAGACTCTACTTGGACTTGATGCCGAAGACTTGAGACTCTACTTGGACTTGATGCCAAAGACTTGAGACTCTACTTGGACTTGATGCCAGAGACTTGAGACTCTACTTGGACTTGAGACTCTACTTGGACTTGATGCCAAAGACTTGAGACTCTACTTGGACTTGATGCCGAAGACTTGAGACTCTACTTGGACTTGACGCCAAAGACTTGAGATTCTACTTAGACTTGATGATAAAGACTTGAGACTCTACTTGGACTTGATGCCAAAGACTTGAGACTCTACTTGGACTTGATGCCAGAGACTTGAGACTCTACTTGGACTGGATGCCAAAGACTTGAGACTCTACTTGGACTTGATGCCGAAGACTTGAGACTCTACTTGGACTTGATGCCAAAGACTTGAGACTCTACTTGGACTTGATGCCAGAGACTTGAGACTCTACTTGGACTTGAGACTCTACTTGGACTTGATGCCAAAGACTTGAGACTCTACTTGGACTTGATGCCGAAGACTTGAGACTCTACTTGGACTTGATGCCAAAGACTTGAGACTCTACTTAGACTTGATGCCAGAGACTTGAGACTCTACTTGGACTTGATGCCAAAGACTTGAGACTCTACTTAGACTTGATGCCAAAGACTTGAGACTCTACTTGGACTTGATGCCAAAGACTTGAGACTCTACTTGGACTTGATACCAAAGACTTGAGACTCTACTTGGACTTGATACCAAAGACTTGAGACTCTACTTGGACTTGATGCCAAAGACTTGAGACTCTACTTGGACTTGATGCCAAAGACTTGAGACTCTACTTGGACTTGATGCCAAAGACTTGAGACCAGTGGCGTCATTTGGGTATGGCGGTGTATGGCACTCGCCATACCTTGACTTTGGTAGAAAATGTTCAGAGTACTGGCACTTATAGATTTTAACCCCTGGCATACCGGGACTTTTTACGGCGTACTGGGACGGCGTACAGTGTCCTGTTGTAATTCTCTCTGACCGATTCGCGATAGTGTTGCCTCTTTCTCACCTGCTCCTCTCTGCTGCTCCTCTCTCTCTGTCTCACTGAGGGGCGGGGCTGCCTCGCGCCGTGCGCTGTGTCTGTGAGAGCGCGTGTACGAGTGCACGCCGCTGCATCAATTGTATCTCATATGACTGTATAACTCCATGTGCTGCAGACGTGAATGTGGAGCGACTAAAACCTTCGTGAGTTATAAAGCCATCAACATGACTTCCCAGTGGTGCCTGCTAACAACTTAGTTTAGTATACTGTCTGTCTGTCTGTCTCTCACCTGTCTGTCTGTCTGTCTGTCTGCTGTGTTTCTCTCTCTCCAACATTGACAGTCGGTGTAAACCTTCCTCTGCTGTGTTTTATCAGTGAATGTGTTTTATCAGTGAATGTGTTTTATCAGTGAATGTGTTTCATCAGTGAATGTGTTTTATCAGTGAATGTGAAGCTGCTCTGGTCTGCAGCTCTGACCCTCAACAAACAGAGAGCAGAGCAAAGTGTTTGTCCTCCACTCTGAGGCCGAGCAGCTGCTGCTCTACAGCTGCAGCGTCACACCTGCTCTGCTTTATTTGTGATGCTATTAAACGTCAAATTAAACCAAACCAAACCCCCACAGCCAGCGGTCCGTCTGCAGCTCCTCACCTCCACTGTCAGTTTTCATATTTCTAGAACATTTCTAATTGTTTTTCTCATTTTACTTTCTCGTTTAACGCTGATATTTTTTTTGTTATCGTCGTGGGTTCAGAGCTGACAGCTTCACTCAGCTTCACTTCTCATCAGCTCTTATTGGTTTATTTGCAGGAGAGAAAAGAAAAGCTGGGATGTCGATAAGTCTTGCTGCTCGTAGCTCGTAACCTGCAGCCAGATGCCGGAGAGCGTGGAAGAGCTCGGTTGTCTACAAATATTTGCCTGGATGACTTTGTGCTCCGAGGGCGTTTGGAGAAGTGCTCACATGTTTGGAAACTAACGGCGGCGAAGCTAATGGGCGTATTGATTGCTTTTCAATCGGGGAGCCAGCAGCCTCACAAATTAGATGTTTTCAGCGGGTCTATTTATCATCCACGAGGCGTTCGCTGTCAAGGCCGCAGAGAGAAGTTTGAGCAACACGTCGCGTCGGCTTGATTCAATTTAAGTCAGTTGCTCGACGCTGTGACGGCCTGGAGGTAAATACAGCCTGAATATGAGAAACAGACCTTCCTGTAAAGGTCACGGTCACAGAGAACTGGTTCGGTTTCAGATCAGTCTCTGTAGGTTGGTCCAGATGAGGAAACAACGAGTTTAAAGGGATAGTTCAACATTTTGGCAAATTGGCCCATTGCCATAATCCCTATAGTCATAGCAGTAGGTTTGTTACCTTTATTTGTCGGTGCAAGCTGTTTTTAGAACGGCGGAGCAGAGCCGTGAGCTGCTCAGAGCTACGCTACAGAGGAGGCTCATTATGGGATTTCTTGGTTTCCCTCATCAAACTCATCAAATACACAATCGTTGATGCACATTGCCTTCAGGGACAGTTTTTCATCAGGCAGTCTCTGTATTTCCCTCTAAAACAACTCTGTGTGGTAACGTTGTGTTATTATCTCATAGCGTGGTGAATGTGCAGCTCACAACTTGTCCACCAGAGCGTTGTGGAGTTGTTGGATTGTGTATTTGATGAGTTTGATGAGGGAAACCAAGAAATCCCATAATGAGCCTCCGTAGCGTAGCTCTGAGCAGCTCACGGCTCTGCTCCGCCGTTCTAAAAATAGCTTGCACTGACAATTAAAGGTAACGAACCTACTGCTATGACTATAGGGATTATGGTAATGGGCCAGTTTGCCAAAATGTTGAACTATCCCTTTAAGTTCTGCTGCAACATTAACGCTATGCAGAAAAAGGAGAATCTGAGTCGGTTATTACATTAGAAGATTTCAATATGAACTGGTTAATAACATAATTGATGTGAGGGACAGAGAGTGAAGACAGAATCTCTCTGTTTGTATCTCCAACAGGAATGAGGCTTAGAAGAAGCTTTATACATTAATAATAATCACCGTGTGTAATCTACTTTAATATAAACCCAAATTAATACTTGAAATGATGATTGAGATAAAGGTAGATGTTTCTAGCTTCTATATTAACACTGTGAAAGTATCAAAGCCTCAGTCCACAGAGAAATGGTTTTCTACAGTAACAAATCATCCTTTCCTTTTCACTGCAGGAAGAAACTTATTGAAGCAACTTTTATGTCACTTTTAGATTATGGAGACGTTTTATACAGACATACATCAGCTACAACTTTACATCCACTTGACACCGTTTATCATTCAGCCCTGAGGTTCATTACTGGCCACAGCTACAACTCATCACTGTGACCTGTATTCCCTCACTATCTAGCAGGCGTGATCAACACTGGATTTTATTTATTTTCAAAGCTCTTACTGGTCTTTTACCATCTTTTATTAACTCACTAGTATCTTTTAATACAGGTCTCTATCGTACACACTCAACAGACTGCAGCTTCCCTCTGTTAACACCAGTTTCTCTTACTGTTGCACCTACAACCTGGAACACTCTGCAAAATCATCTGAAACTTACCTCACTTTTATCAATAGGACGATTTAAAACCATAACTACATCTTATTTTACCTCTAACTGCTCCTGCTTCAATTTACCCTAGTCACCTTTAAATTCTGGCATTCTGTTATGTTTTTGTACGTTTCAAATGTCTTGTCTTCTGTCCTTATATGTTTTGTGTTTCATCTCGGCTGTATTGAAAATGAGGTTACTCCTCAATATATCTCCGAGTTTAAATAAAGGTTATGAAATGAAATGAAATGCACACAGCCTGTATTCAGAAACTGAGCCTTAAAACCAGCCGTCAGGACTTCCTGTCACTTTGTGATGTCACAACTAAGCCCCGCCCCCTCACCACCACCTGGACAACACCATCCATCCAACAACAACAACTTACAGGATTTAAAGTTTCTCTGAGTGTTTTATTCTGAAATCTGCTCTGTTATATTTATTATTGGATCAAAACAGTCGGCCAATCAGAAGAGAGAGTCAGAGCCTCCTCCTCTCTTCTGATTGGCCGACACCGACCTGTTGTTACTAGAGCTGCAGAGAGAAGCTGAGAGAGAGGGGAGATGTGGAGCCACAGATATATCTTCCTATGAATAATAAAAGAGAGTAAAATATGAGACCTTTAACATCTTAATGATAAAACATATAGCGTCTAAAACATAAAGCATCTTAATAGCATCTGGATTTATGTCTTTAAGAGGTTAGAGATGTTGTTATTACTCTGATGTATAGACGAAGCCGTGTCGCTGATGGACTGCAGCCGCCGCCGCCGCCGCAGCCGCTCACGATTAATGTTTTAATTATATTTTGATGAATTTTTTACATGAAACTTGGTAATGAGAGTTTGATGAATCTTGGATAAAGAAGGAGCCGCTCCCTCGTCACGCGTGTTGCTGCTGATTAATCTGAGACGGAGGAGCTGCTTCTCCGCCGCACACGCTCCCTCATCCTGCAGCCGACAGGACGGCCTCGCCTCGACGCCGCAACGACTTAGTTTAGTTTAGTTTAGTAGTTTCTTTGGGGCTTTTTGGCTTTATTTGATAGCACAGTGAGATAGAGGAGGCAGAGAGAGGGGGAATGACATGCAGGAAGGGTCTGCGGTCCCGACGCGGGATTCAAACCGGGGACGCCTGCGTTGAGGACTGTGGCCTCTACTAGAGCGCTGGAAAAGAGAGTAAGGACACCACCATTGACTCCCATGGTAAGGGTTTAAGGGTTTAAGGGTTTAAGGGTCTAAGGCTTTTAGGGTTTAAGGGTTTAAGGGTTTAAGGGTTTAAGGGTTTAAGGGTTTCAGGGTTTAAGGGTTTAAGGGTTTAAGGGTTTCAGGGTTTAAGGGTTTAAGGGTTTCAGGGTTTAAGGGTTTAAGGGTTTTGCGCCCCTAGTGGCAGGATATGGGTATTGCAAAAGCGCCCAGAAAACCCATTCACTCCAATGTATGTGTGTTGCCCACTTGCTGGTAAATTGATGAAAACGGCCGTGTTTTTGTTTTTAGGTGTCTTGGTCATATCAGATTATACTTAGAATTTGTTTATTACAAAATGTAGATTGAAACATTCATGTAGACAACTGTTTTTTTGTTGTTGTTTTTTTACTCTCCTATGTGTTAATGTTTATGTGTAAAGGATCCTCAATGATGCTATTAACGTGGGTGATCTATAAATGTCCTTAAATTATTGAAAACACCACACTGCTCATTCACCAACAATGCAGAGATGTTTTGCAAAACCCATATTCCTCCACCAGGAGGCGCTGCCATTGGACCAATGCTGTCCTTACTCTCTTTTACAGCGCTCTAGCCTCTACATGGGACGGCCGCCTTAACCACTGCGCCACGCACCGCCCCTATTAGTTTATTAGTTTAATAAGGGACAATGTGCAATTACATTAATCATTTAAAGGAAAAAAAATGAAAAGATGGTTGCACCAGATTTAGCTCCCAGCTAATTTCCATCTGTAGTCTCTCTACACATAACATAAAAGTGATAAAAAATACACAGAATACAAGCTGCTATACAGAGATGAGGCATAAACAGACACAGTTAGACAATGGACAACATTTAGACAACAACATGTATGAGGTAGACAAAGTGCAAAGTGCTCATAGCAGCATGATTATTCATAGTATCGATAGTAATAAATAAAGTAATAATAAAGGTAAAACATGAAAGTGGCAACAGTGGCAGATGTAAAACCAACGATGGTAATTCTAATGCTGCGTTCATAACAACTCGGAGTTCGTAATTCCCAACTCAGAAATTTCCGACTTCCGACATCATTGTGTTCACGCTGCAGGAACTCGGAAGAATAAAAACCATGGATACCTGAAGGAAGTTTGTCGTATTGTGGCTCAGAGCTGAATATGAAAAATCACTGCAGCAGTAAATGATGTTTATTCTGGAGGAGAGGAGACGCAGCAGATGAGTGCACATAGAATGTTACAGCCTTGATAACAGTTAAACCTTATTTCATCACATACGAGGAAATACAATTTCACACCATACAACAATCACAGCTTCATATAAACGTATTTCATATCGGCTACTGCAATAATACACAAAAATATGCATTCAAACCTCAACAGATAACTTAAAATGTCTAAATTCTAACTGTTTAAGACGAGGGCATGACGCCATGTTTTGATGTTGTCGTGACGTCAAGTCAGAAAGTCAGAGCTCTGATATGATACCAGAGTTTCCCACCTGTAATTTCAGAGTTCAACGCCGTTCAATTCATTTTTTTTTTTACAACTCGGAGCTCGTTTTTTTCCGACTTCCGAGTTGTCTTGAACGCAGCAAACCCAGACAAAGGAAACATGTTGATCAAATGTCAAAAACAAAATGGTCAAATGTTGATTTTTAATGTTGTCACTCTAATATAACATAAATTAGCAGATTAGCTAAGTAGCTAGCTAAGCAATTAGCTACACACAAAACATTCATAACAATTCTTAAACAGTGAATAATGCCTTACAATTGCCTTGTAACTGAACATAGGACACATGACAAATTTACGTACCGACGATGCTTCAGCATGAGATGTAGGCAGATACTCAGACAGAAACAGGTAGCCGAACTAGCTAGAGCATTTTCTTGTCATGTGCTTGACTTGAGAACCCGTCACTTCCTGTGCCCTACTTCCTGTATTTCTTAAAGGGCCACTACTAACAAATAAAACAATGAATTTGCTCACAAAAATTACCACCTAAAATACAGTACAATACCAGAACACCGACTCACACCGACTCACACCCAACCCAATCCAATCCAATTTTATTTATATAGCAGGATTTAAACAAACACAAGGTTTCCAAAATGCTGCACAGCAAGATAAAAATACAACAAGTAACACAACAGAAGCACAATAAAACAATGGACACAATAAGATAAAATAAAATACAGTAAAACAAAATTAAAATCAATGAGATCAAAGAGATACAAGTCACGACTGTCACAACAACTGTATCCTTTGGTGTGAATGAACAGCTGCAAACATCTGTGTGAGACGCTTCATGTCTTCATGTCACATCACTGTCTTTTGTTTTCTTCTCACGTCTTGGTTGAGTCCATTTAATATTTAATTTAATGTTTTAGATTTTATATAGTTTCATATTCTGTGTTTTCAAGTCATCAATAAGTCAATAATTTCTCATATGTTCCACTCTTATTAAAACCACATAAACACATCTTCTGGATACATGATCTGTCTTTGAAACATGTGAAACATCCATAATAAACTGTGTTTATGTCATAATGTTTATAATGTTATACATATGCATATCCTGACAGGCTTTATATAGATTTATGTCAACAATATAAACAACACACAGACTCTATATGAAATTGTTAAAATATATGTTTCACATATAAATGTACAAATATGCATTTATATTAAATCTGTATGCAGAAATTAGATTATAATACAGTTTTACAATATATGACATTATAACAGTGCCGAGTTAGACGTTAAAATCTGCTCTAGTTCTCATTGGATCAGTCAGAAAGCAGTCGGCCAATCAGAGGAGAGGCTCAGAGCCCCCTCCTCTCTCCTGATTGGCCGACAGCAGCCTGTTGTTACTGCAGCTCCAGAGAGGAGGAGAAGTAGAAACTGTCTGTGATGTTTTTATCTTCTTACAGAGACGTTTGTGTTCCTTCTGTTCTGGACTTTAACTAAATCCCCACAAACACAAACACCGAGCTGCAGCTCAATCTCTCCGTCAATACTCCCCTCTTCCTCCTCCTCCTCCTCCTCCTCCTCCTCCTCCTGGTCTCTGCTGATCCTCCCTGTTCAGCCCTCCTGACTTTATTTTATCTCTGTACTTGAGCTCCGAGGTGTTAGAACATCAGCCGCTCTGATCACGTTTCTACCGCCGAGTTTCTTTTCCTGAAGAACAAACGGTTCAACTCTCACTGAGCTGCAGAAAATATAAAAGACACAAAACAAACAGCAGAATGGCGAAGCGGTTTTGTGTTTTCGCCTGCGGTGTGGTGAACCCGAGTCCGTTTAGTTTTTAAATTTATATTCCAAGTTTACATTTTGAGTTTGAGAGAAGTGTAATTGTGCCGTTGGTTGGGTTTAGGCAATGAAGAAAGGAGTTGGTTAAGTTTAGTAAAAAGACCAGGTAGAGGCTAGACAGGCCAGATCAGTAGAGTCCAGAGTCCTGCGCCCCCTGGTGAGTTCATCTGCGGATCCACTGCAGTTTGCCTACCAGCCTCGCATGGGGGCTGAGGACGCTGTCATCTTCCTCATGCAGAGATCCCTGTCCCACCTGGAGAAGTCTGGAAACACGGTGAGAATCATGTTCTATGATTTCTCCAGCGCTTTTAATACTATCAAACCAGAACTTCTGAAGGAAAAGCTGGACCATGCAGGAGTGCATCACCATCTGGTAGCCTGGCTCCTGGACCTCCTCACTAACAGGCCACAGTTTGTGAGGACAAAAGGCTGTGTGTCTGATACGGTGGTCTGCAGCACGGGGGCGCCACAGGGGACAGTTCTGGCTCCTCTCCTCTTCACCACCTACACGGCTGATTTCACCTATAATACACCAAGCTGCCACATACAAAAGTCCTCAGACGACTCTGCCATCGTTGGTCTCATCACCAGCGAGAATGAAAACGAATACAGAGAGCTGAACCAGAACTTTGTGACCTGGTGCCAGCGGAACCACCTACAGATCAACGCTGGAAAAACGAAAGAGCTGGTAGTGGACTTTCGCCGGCGCAAAGGCCCCCCCCCCTCACCTGTGAACATCCAGGGAACAGACATTGAGATAGTGGACTCATACAAGTACCTGGGTGTTCACCTTAACAAGAAGCTGGACTGGGCTGTTAACACACAGGCACTGTATAGGAAGGGCCAAAGCAGACTCCACCTGCTGCGGAGACTGAGGTCCTTTGGGGTCCAGGAAGCCCCCTTGAGGACTTTTTATGACTCTGTGGTCGCATCTGCCATCCTATATGGTGCGGCATGCTGGAGCAGCGGCATTACAGCAGCAGAGAGACAGAAGCTGAACAAGCTGGTAAAGAAAGCCAGCTCTGTCCTTGGCTGCAGCCTTGATTCCCCCCCCCCCCCCCCCCCGATCCATGATTGCACTTTGACACTTTTTTTTTTTAGCCATATATACATATATATAGAAGTATATTTTTTATACTTTTATATTTTTTTATACTTCTCTTAATATCTTGGTTGCCCCTATATTTATAAATGTCTATATTTATATGTTCTTTTTATCAGTCCACCATAGTGTGCATGGCATGTCTGGGTGTGTTTGTATGTGCTGCTGCTGTAACTCGTGAATTTCCCCGTCGTGGGATGAATAAAGGCATACTTTACTTTACTTTACTTTACTTTACTTTCACAGCCGTTTCACAGCCAAAACAAACAACCAATCAGGCGAGAGTCCTTCTAGCCAATCAGAGGCGGGAACGGTGGGAAAGGTGGGACTTTCCCGGACTCATCCTACGAAAAAAAATATCGCGACCAGGAGGGGTGTGTGTGTGTGTCTTAGTTGGCGTGTCAGGAGAAACATCTGATTGATTAATTGGTTGAAAACTTTATTGAACAACATTACAACAAGTGTTGAAAAGGATTAAAAACCCAACAAAGCCATTGTAAAGGCTTGTTTCCATTGTGGATGGTATATTATTACTATTGGATGGTAGACAGTAGCTACACATGGATTTAAAACAAGGAAGACAGACACACAACACATGGACTAACAACATGGGAGAGAGACACTAAGGCACATAGACGACAACACTGAAGAGAAAGAACAAGATGAAAGAGATAAAACAAGAGATTAGGTCCCAAACAGAAGCAACAAGACATAAAACAGACACACAAACACAAACAATACAATAATCTGGTGCTGAAAGAAGCTTCAGGAGGGGACGAGTGTTTCCTGATGAGTCGGCGTCGCCACGGGAAACGATGCCTTCACTGTCTGGGAGTCAGTCAGACATAGAGCTTAGATCGACTGGACTCTAACCGAGCCCGTGCACGTTGTGTCTGAGACCGGCCCGGACCGACACATGAACTGTAAGCTGCTGCTGCAGGACTGGTCCAACTAACTGGTTGTTGGACCCAGTCTCAGTCCCAGCCTGGTCGGATGAACATGAACTGATGAAGCCTCTTGGATGAAGGTGAAACGTCTTCTAGACAAATAACTAAGTCCAGTTGCTTTACATTTAACCTCCTTTGAAATACTATGACCTGGACAAATGAGAATATGCACCAGCTTATGGCACATCTTCGTTACATGCAGGCTTACTTTTCGAAAAATAAAGTTACATGAAATATTGCTGATTATGGCAGAGCTTTCTGTCCACCTCATTGGGCAATAAAGTCATGAAAAGAATCACAAACACACCACAACTCTCCTCTGGCCTCCAGTCGACATGAAGTCGACTCTCTGTGTTCATGAGGCGTTCAGGTGTCATGTTTCTCTACAACGTCTCACTAATGACCGCTGGTGTGTGCGTCTGCAAGCTTGTGTGTGTTTGCGTGTGTGTGTGGTTGTGTGTGTGTGTGTGTTGCTTTTAGCCTGTGAGGAACTTTGTGTTGCTTGTGTAGCGTGTTGTGGTGTTGTGGTGTTTTCCAGCTTCCTGCTCCGACCACGTTGGAGGTTTTTCTTCTTCTCTCCTGGACCTCGGAGCTGTTTGTCCTCCGGCTGCTTCTTCTTCTTCTTCTACACTCAACTCTTCTTTTTATTTGTTATTTTTTTATTTTTTCCAGCCGAACATCCAAACTGATCCCAGAGCAGAGAATCACCGACCTGCGGTGAAGCAGCTTGGTTTAGTTCTGCTGCTGCAGGAAACATTCACTCACATTACACACACACACACACACACACACACATTACACAGGTGGATAATGCAGCGTGTGTGTGTGTGTGTGTGTGTGTGTGTGTGTGTGTGAGCTGACTATAAACCTCTGATCAGAGTCTCTACTCCGCTGCCTCTTTGCTCTCTGTCTCTGTTTCTCCTGTGAGGTGGAAAAACGAGGGAAAGAAAGAAAGAAGGGAGAAAGAAAGAAGGAAAAAAAGAAAGAAGAAGGGAGAAAGAAAGAAAGAAAGAAAGGAAGAAAGAAAGAAAGAAAGAAGGGAGAAAGAAAGGAAGGAAGAAGGGAGAAAGAAAGAAAGAAAGAAAGGAAGAAAGAAAGAAAGAAAGAAGGGAGAAAGAAAGGAAGGAAGAAGGGAGAAAGAAAGAAAGAAAGAAAGGAAGAAAGAAAGAAAGAAAGAAAGAAGGGAGAAAGAAAGGAAGGAAGAAGGGAGAAAGAAAGAAAGAAAGGAAGAAAGAAAGAAAGAAGGGAGAAAGAAAGAAAGAAAGAAAGAAGGAAGGGAGAAAGAAAGAAAGAAAGAAAGAAAGAAAGAAGGGAAGAAAGAAAGAAAGAAGGGAGAAAGAAAGAAAGAAAGAAAGAAGGAAGGGAGAAAGAAAGAAAGAAAGAAAGAAAGAAAGAAAGAAAGAAGGAAGGGAGAAAGAAAGAAAGAAAGAAAGAAAGAAAGAAAGAAAGAAAGAAGGGAAGAAAGAAAGAAAGAAGGGAGAAAGAAAGAAAGAAAGAAAGAAGGAAGGGAGAAAGAAAGAAAGAAAGAAAGAAAGAAAGAAAGAAAGAAAGAAAGAAAGAAACAGGCTCTTATTGTGAAGGTGTGTGCGTCTCTTCCTGTGTGGTGATGTTAGTGTACACAACAACACAACAACGTTTCACAGGCTGAAAATAAAACAAAGTGGAAAAACAAGAAGAAGAAAAAGTCCAAACTTCTTCCTGGAGATAAAACGTAGAATAAGACTATTGTTATCTTAAAGCAGATATCAGTGGAATGTTTTTGTTAATATAAGTCCTAAATAGTCCTATTTTCCGTCAGCAATCACTTACATGAAGTATTTCAGCCTAAACACGAGTCTCTCCGTCACTCTGCTCTGCTGTAACCCGAGGAGAAAATTTTCCTTGTGGGATACAAGTGTTATCCAATGAGGGGAGAGAACGGCATGAAGGGCTGTGTGTGCAGCCAAGGGATGCGCGTGAATGTGGTGACGTAGCACGAGGACCAATTGATGCCTGACAAGGGCGGGGGCTGCTAACTCATGGTGCGTTCAAGGAAACTCGTACTTTGTGTTTTTCCTTCCTGTGAAGTCATACCAGTTCGATCTGGTACGAGTTCACGGGTCGGAAGTTACGAGTGGCCGTTATAGGGAACTTTCACAGACAACAGGACGGTAAAAACACGAGCTACGGGTTACCTGGAACGCTACCAAGTCGTAGTTGTGACTTGAAGCTGTAACTTACGGTTTCAAAAGCCTGCCTTGAACACAGCATTAGCCGAAACGGCCGTGCCACTGATATCTGCTTTAATAGCCACTCTGAGGTCCCTGTGTGTGAATATGGTTCCTCTGATATGTAAAACTGTTTTAAACTACAATCAGAACATAATGTTTTGTATAAACTGTGTGATCTGGGTTTTGTCTCAGCTACACAGTGTTGCGACTTTCTCACTAAATCTGGCGACTGTTTTTTGTCAAAAGCGACTAGCGACAAATCTAGTGACTTTCTCCGCTGCTGTTACAAGATGTTCCTACAAATATATTTATTTAGCCGTAGAAATGATTTGAGAGACGCCACACTGCAGAGTAGCGGTAAAATGAGCCGATTGCCACTTGACACAAAAGTGCGTTTTTCTCTGAAACTAGAGCGGGAGCTCCGTTCTTGGAGAAACCCAGCTCTCTTCTTCTCCTTCGTACTCACGAACGAAACGGCGGAAAAACTCGCCGTTGTTTTTTCGAGGAGCACGTTGGAAAGTCACTCTTACGGATCCTTAAAAAGTCTTAAAAGGCATTGAATTCATTAATCTAAAAACAAGGCCTTAATTGGCATTAAAATGTCTTAAATCAATTTTTCAAAAGTCTTAAAAATGTTAACACATGGTAAGTGGTATTTTATGGTTGTAATTAGTCTCAAATCTCAAAATAATTGGTAACATTTCGACATAGAGAAGTTAGTGGCGGCCGTCAACGCTAAATCTCTCACCGCCTCCAGCTCCAGAGTCAGTGTTTTTTTTTTTTTTCTGGACTTTTTATGCATTTATTTTGAAAGGACAGCTGGAAAGAGACATTTATTTTGAAAGGACAGCTGAAAAGAGACACAATCCAATGTTCATGTAGCAGTCACTTTACCTTGGATCACATAGGAAAGTGGGTCAAATTGTCCCTGACCCTGTGTAATAGATGTGGTGTTTTTTTTTCTTTTTTCTGCATTTGTGTTTATTATGAAGTCGTCTTAAATTTCATTTCAAGTGGCTTTAAAAACATCTTAAATTTAACTTGGCTTAAGCTGTAGGAACCCTGGGAGCGAATGTGCTGAGCAATTAGTGAGGTCGCGAAAGAGTTAAAGGACAAAACTGTGATTTTATTTATTTCACTGTTAAAGTGATTTACAGCATTTTCAACAGAATTTATTCAATTATATTTTTATTTATTTCTAATTTCAAAGAAATAAAATGGATCAATCTGCTGCAGGAACTTTTATTTTACTATTAAACTATGAAAACTATGAATCAAGACTGTTGCAAAGGAAATCATTTATATATATCATCTATATGTCACTATAACTGTGTGTGTCTGGTCCGTCCGTGGCTCCAGCTGTTAGAAGATTTGTGCTGCAGCTGCAGCGCCAACGCCCACACACACACACACACACACACACACACACACACTCAATTGATAGCTTTCAGTGACGTCACTTCCCAGGGACCTGGCGGTCAAAAGCAACATTCCAAAGTGGCCCCGCAATGGACTTTCTATGGACAAACAACCGAGTAATGACTTAAATCATCTGCCAGCAGCCGAGAAAGAAAGATATAAAAACAGCTTTGAAGTTTTGGGCACTTGTGACCCATATTCAACACCAGCTGCTGTATACCAGCTGTTTAAAATGACCAGTTCCCTGCCGAAGCTCGAGTTGGGCGATGTTTACATTTACCTGGTGGAGAATCCATCATCCTCCACCGCTTGCAACCAATATTTCCGGTGTTATGGCTCAACTGGTTTCTGATTAAAAGCCCCATTTTGTAGTTTTTTGATCTTAAAATAATGTTTCTGAACTCGTTGAAGTGGTAGAAATGTACCTGTAACTTTCCTGTGTGGGAACACCGTCCTGGTACCGCAGCTCCGCTGAGCTCCACAGTCTGAGCTCCAGCCCACTGAGCCCAGGCTCCCTGCTCCTCTCACCCACAAACCAGAGCCCTTAGCTGGGCTGCACGGTGACCAGCTGCCCCCCCTTTACCCCCCGGAGCTTTGCTACGCACCGCTACCGACGGCAACGATGACGGCGGTCCGACAGCAGCGGGACCGGCGGCGGCGGCGATGGTAACCCCGGCGGGACCGCCCGCCACCGGACACGGCAACAGCACCGCCCGCGGCGGCAGCGACACGGTAACGGGGGTCGGGACCGACCGCGGCGCGGCGAGGACGATGTTGTTATTGTATTTTCAGAGTGTTTTCCATTAGTTCGTAACTTTAACATGACAGGCTTTGTCATACTGTGCAGTGTTGTGCAGAGTGAGAGAAGTGTGGCGCTGACTGACTGTAGATTGCCTGAACAGGTTCACTACAGAAGCATATTATACATACCGGTACATATTGGCTGCAGTTAGCATGTGAACTGCGGCTTGATTTGTGAATTTGTGACAAATCTGCGGACGGAAGTGCAGCACAGCTGTTGTTCGGTACGGTAACCAGTTAAATCAGACACCAGTTGGGCCATAACACCGGTATTTTTGAAGCAGCAGGGAGCAGTGTGTGTTTTTCTGCCTTGTCCTAAGCCGCGGACAGCGGGGAAGTGGATTGTTTTGACCGCCAGGGGGGCGTTCCATACGGGCCGTGACGTCACATGAAAGCTATCAATTGCAGCGTTATTTGCAGAGAGCAGAACATTATAAAGGATCTGATTGGTTTATGCAGTCGACTGGAATGACCTGTGAAATGAGAAGCGTTTGGCCGAGCGGCTGTTTAAACGTCGGAGCTGCAGAATGAAGTGGAGGACGGCTCAAGTACAGTTCACCGCAGCGTGTGTGTGTGTGTCTGTGTGTGTGTGTGTGTGTGTGTGTGTGTGTGTGTGTGTGTGTGTGTGTGTGCATCCATGCTATCATGCTCCAGCGACCTGCAGTACAAACATACAGGGATGTAGCTACATGTGTACGTGTGTGTTTGTAAATGTTGAAATGCTGACAGTTGTTGTTGTTTTCACTGTTTCACATCCAGTCAATGGAAGGTGTGTGTTGTTGTCTGCACTCGCTGTCCTTCTGCTTTTAATCCATTCATGTGTTTGTTAACTGTGGTGTGGACACGCTCACTGAAATACTTTGAAATTCAACATTTCAACCTTGGATTGTTCTATATTTATATTCTAGGCCACAACAAGACCGACATTGTTCAAAAATGTTCATTTTCATGTAGAAACTGAAGGTCAACGAAGTGACCGTTGTTGGTTCCTCGCCCGTTTGTGGTAAAGAAAAAAATCACTTTGCATTAGTATGTTTGCATTGGTTTTCTTGGTCTGCAGTGAGTTGAGCCTTCAGGGCCACCGTACTGTGAACACCTGCCTTCCTGCTTCCCTTTAAAGCAGAACTCTGCAGGATTTGGGCTGTAATTATTGTGGCTCAGAGTCACTGTGATGGTTGAGTGACCTGTTATGAAGTGAATGGGGTCTAGGCCAATGCCCCCCCCCCCCCCCCCCCCCCCACACTGGCTGAAAACCGCACTTGCAAGATCAGTCGTCCGTCTCGGTGTTACAAATCTCGTCAATGGATAGAAGTATCGTGAGAAGTACGAGATAAGAACGCAGATGACGTCATGCATGTCACGAATCGTGATTGGTTTGAGTTCGGAAAGTCGGAGGAAACCATGGAAACATGAAATGTTTACTGATGAAGTTCAGCTTGTGGCTAACGGGGAGCTAATGCTAACACAGATACACACACACCATGGGTCTTTTATAAGATAATGTAATACATCATGACACACACACGCCTTTGCGTTTTGGAACCTTTATTCATGTGTGTGTATGTCTGTGTCTTTGTCTGTTAGTGTGTCTGTATCATTATGGTCTGTATGGCCTTCACTGGCACTAAGCAGCTTTGAGGAGCATGGTAGGAACCCGGCTCTCACTTAAAGGTGTAGCTACAGAAATGGCCGTTTGTCCTGTTTGTCGCGCCGAGTTGTCACGAGTTTACCTGAGTAAGGAAAACAAATTTGATTGGTCGTTATCGAGCGGGCGGGATATTCAAAGCTTGGGGCGAGACCGAGCTCCGTGTGTGTGTGTGTGTGTGTGTGTGTGTGTGTGTGTCTCAGATGTTTGATTGACGGATGACGGATCCAATATCAGTGGCTGGTGAATCGTGAGCAGGCTGACGTATAATCCGTGCGCCTGCATTATCCAATGTGGAAAAAAAATACACACTTTCATCCCGGATTTACTCAAAAATAGAATTTTGCACAAAGTTTGTCCTCCATCGTCTGATACATGAGTTATCACATTAATCTTATGATCCAGAGTGGGCTCAAATTCAGTTTTCTTTTCTGTACACCTTTAAGTTTCACTTTCACTTTAGTGAGTCACGACGAGGAGGGAGCAGCAATGATTGTGTATGTGTGTTTACTGAGAAATGATCCGCTGGAAACAGAAACTTAGTTTGGACGTCTTCTGTTAATTTCCATGCACCGGGAGATCAGGATGTTTACGGCGCTATGTGCTAGTGCTCATGGGAAATGGAGTCTTCCTTCAGGCAAAACACTACCGCTTTGGGCCACTGGCGCCGCCAAACTCAACCACAACTGAAAGTTCTTTAGTACTGCTTTAAAAAGTCAAAATATATTGATTTTCTTTTCTATTATTTGCTATTCTGCCCTGGCTAGACAGATAGTTAACACTAATGGAGTCACTCTGGAAGTCTTGTTGAGGATGGTTTGGGTCTTCTGTTGTTCTTTTTCCTCAGTTTTATTTTACAGATTTCTTCCCATTAGATATTTAGTAAGACTGTAATCAAACAGAAAAATAAACATTACAAAATGTAACGTCTGTTGTCTTTTTACAACAATAAAATATGAACACACATTCACAAAATCAACAGATGTAAATAAACCTGCGTAACGCCACGGCCCCCTGCTGGGCAAAGTCGATACTACACCGGCAGAACGAAACACATTCACCGCCAGTTCAACTCGTACAAACTGATACAGTCACAAACGTAACTCACTGTAAACAGACACACTACACAATAACTATAATGTGGTCATGTAGCTAATTACTCACAGACAAAGTTTTTACCAGCGTTTTGAAGCAGCCAGCCTTGAGTTGATTTCCTTGTTGTAGCTTGAGTCGGTCCGTCCCTTAAACGGGTCCGACTAGGAACTAAACTCAAAACATTTGCAGTGAAGAAAAACAAAAACAGCAAAGCAGAGAAAACTTCAGACCAAAGGAGACAAAAAGAAAAAAAGAAGATATAAAAAGTTGAGGAAGCGGCTGAAAGAATAATTGGTGCCGAGCAGACGGAGTTTGGACGTCTGACAGAGACTCGGTCGGTTCTGAGCTTGGACACAGTTTTAGCTCAGAGTAAACAGAGGAAACAGCGAGCCGAGCAGGTTAATGGTCGACCAGGTGTCAAACAGCAGAACTCCGTCTCAGGAAGTCAGAAAGCTCATTAGAGATTCCTGTCTCACTCCTGTCACAGCCGACGTTTACAAGACACTTCCACTGATTCCTCTCGGCCTCGTTCCCTCCAGCTTCCAAATGGAAAATCTCCCAGAAACAAACGGTGAACAGACAGGTTTCAGGTGTCATCTTTATCCTCACTGCAAAAACTCTACATCTTTCCAAGAATATTTGTCTTATTTCTAGTCAAAACTAATCTCTTTCCACTTAAAATAAGACTCATCACCTAAAAATGAACTTGTTTTTAGATCATTTTCACTTGTTTTAAACAAACTTTCACTTGAAATAAGTAGAAAAATCTGCCAGTGAAAGCAAGTTTTTTGTGTTTGTAATAAGAAAGAAAAACTTGATCCACTATCAGATTTTTCTACTTATTTCAAGTGAAAATCTGCTTGAAAGAAGTAAAAAGTGTCTAAAAACAAGCTGCTTTTTAATGTGATGAGTCTTATTTTAAGTAGAATGAGATTTGTTTCGACTAGAAATAAGACAAATATTCTTGGTTTTTGCAGTGCTCAAACCAACAGGATTAAATTTAAGACTGAAGGATCCGAGGATGAAGAGTGATGAAGAAAACCAGATTCAACTTATAAGGAAGATGGCTTTTTAATGCAGGGGGGACCGGATGGAAACAGCCTCTAACAACTTTAATACCGACTTATCTTCTCGTCACTTTGCATAAAAGCATCTGCCAAATGAATAAAATGATAAATTCTCTCTCTCATTTGCTTTAGCTTTGATTTAGCTTTACTCATGGTTTTATACATTAGACAGGCGGTCAGTCATGGTACGTTCAATTTACAGCTGGAGTCAGAATTTAGAGCCTTTATTAGCTCTTACTGTTAGCATTGTTAGCTTAAACCAGCTGATAATAAGACACAACGCATTATTTTGCACGTGAAAGCAACATGACAACATGTTAATTAACTAGGGATGTGCAGTCTGCTATCCGGTTATGAATGTATTATCCGGTTAACCTAGGATTAAAAAAACGTCACGTTAGAGCATCAGTCTAGTGTCAGATCAAACTACATCATCATGCCGTGGTTCAGCTTTTTGTCGTGTTAAACAGTTTCAGATGAAGCAGCAACGTGATTTCCTGCTGTGTAAAAGTGTTTTTGGATCGAGCCTCGGACTTTCAAACCTTTTACAATAATCTGTGGTGGTTCCCTCGGCGACGACAGGTGTCATCAAGTCTGGTAGAAAATCTGCTGCTTTCAGTTTACAAACATTCTGAAACCTTCCCAGTTATTTCCTGAGACGATGCGAGGCAGAGAGGACCGAAGGCACCAACATGTAGTGTGGACTAATAAATAAACACCGCTAATGATTTAAAAAGAAGAAAGAAAAAAGTTTTCTCCTCCGAGGCAGCCGCAGCATAAAGATGCACATCTGCCCCGTATGTACACTGCAAAAACTCAACATCTTACCAAGAATATTTGTCTCATTTCTAGTCAAAACTAATCTCATTCTACTTAAACTAAGACTCATCACATTAAAAGCAGCTTGTTTTTAGACACTTTTTACTTCTTTCAAGCAGATTTTCACGTGAAATAAGTAGAAAAATCTGATAGTGGAGCAAGTTTTTCTTTCTTATTACAAACACAAAAAACTTGCTTTCACTGGCAGATTTTTCTACTTATTTCAAGTGAAAATGAGTTTGAAACAAGTGAAAATGATCTAAAAACAAGTTCATTTTTAGGCGATGAGTCTTATTTTAAGTGGAAAGAGATTAGTTTTGACTAGAAATGAGACATTTTGACAAGAAATAAGACACATATTCTTGGAGAGATTTAGAGTTTTTGCAGTGTGCATCTTAAACTCCATCTCTACTCTTATTATCCAGCTGATATTTAGTCTGACAACGCTGTGTGTCAGTAATGCGACTGTCTGACGGACAGAGCGCATTTATTCCCCGGCTGCGCTCTGTCCATCAGACATGAGGTCATTTTATTTTTTTATTACAGTATTGGGTTACCCGGGTAACACCAGGTTAGGATACTCGGTTAGAAGATTATTCAAAATGCCCATCCCTAGTGTTAACAGGAAGAAGCTGCACGATTCTGTTGCTACGTCTAATTTGATGAGACAAAGCAAGTTTAGTGCTGTGCTGTGTGTAATTAAGGTCTGAGCTCTGGTTGCATTAAGTCAACTATTACATTTCAGAGGTTGGGTTGTATCATCCTTAATTAATTAATGTGTTTCCTAAAGTGTTCCTAACACGGTCCCAACCAGTTCTCAGGTCAGTAAAACTTTTAAATGACAGATAAACAGCAGGGGAACAGTTCAGTATCATCTGCATAACACTTTTTAATACATAGCCTACGTACATATGATATATTCAAATTGTTCCAAAATGATTCATAATACAGGATACAGAGAACAGCTTGTTTAATGTATAAAGCAAAAAAAATAGAATATTGCCAGAAAGTATACAACAATAGTTCATCAGATCAGAGGATGAAGAACAAAGTTTCATTTTAAACGCCCGTTTGCTCGGACAACTTTGAAACAGATGTGCATGAGTCAAACTATGGAACTGTCAAAGTAATGAATTGAAGAACTGTAGCCTACTAATGTTAATGCTAATGGAAATCAGAAATTATGACAAAAGTAGCCAATGATTCTTATAGAAACGTTTTATTTTCTTATTATGCCTGTTTTGTTGACATTAAGAATGTTGCTCAGTGACAGATTACTAGAATAATTAGATATTGAGTTAAGGGACAGGCGATAAAAGATTATGTATCTTCTCCTCCCTTCCAACCAATGAATAAGAAATGTTGTGATTTGCCACGATATTGTCAAATTGTGAAATTGTCTTGGCTGGAATAAAAAGAAAGAAAGAAAGAAAGAAAGAAAGAAAGAAAGAAAGAAAGAAAGAAAGAAAGAAAGAGAGAGAGAAAGAAAGAAAGAAAAAGATGGGGGGCGGGACTAGATAAGCTTTAGCCATGTGTATTGTATTACTTGAACTAAGATGAAGTGTGATGATGATGATTAAATTGACATGCCCGAAGTAAATAAACAAATAAATAAGAATGAAAGAAAGAAAGGAAGGAAGAGAGAAAGAGTGAGAGAAAGAAAGAAAGAAAGAGAGAGAGAAAGAAAGAAAGAAATAAGGAAAAAAAGAAAGAAAGAGAGAAAGAAAGAAAGAAAGAAATAAGGAAAAAAAGAAAGAAAGAGAGAAAGAAAGAAAGAAAGAAATAAGGAAAAAAAGAAAGAAAGAGAGAAAGAAAGAAAGAAAGAAAGAGAGAAAGAGAGAAAGAAAGAAAGAAAGGAAGAAAGAAATAAGGAAAGATAGAAAGAAAGAGAGAAATAAAGAAGGAAAGAGAGAAAGAAAGAAATAAGGAAAGAAAGAGAAAGAGAGAAAGAAAGAAAGATAGAAAGAGAGAAAGAAGGAAAGAAAGAGAGAAAGAAAGAAAGAGAGAAAGAAAGAAAGAAAGAAAGAAAGAGAGAAAGAAAGAAAGAAAGAAAGAAAGAAAGAAAGAAAGAAAGAAAGAAAGAAAGAAAGAGAGAAAGAAAGAAAGAAAGAAAGAAAGAAAGAAAGAAAGAAAGAACAAGAGGGGACCCAGACTCGCGCCCTGTGGGACACCACCAGAAGAGGAATATGTATTTCTCCCTCCTTCCTTCTCTAGGTTTCATTATTCTTCCATTTGTTCCCAACATAAACATATTCATATTCCTACATCCCATCATACAGACGATCCTGCTGTCTCTTTCCTCTGTTACAGACTCTGTTACAGCCGCTCCGTTGCCGGCGTTACGGTGTTCAGGTGTTGAACCAGCTCTCTGTGCTCGATAGCTGTGAAGCTATAGCCGGCTGCTCGGAGGAAGCTTCCCTGCATTCATTTCACACTCTGAATTCCATTAAATAGCATAAACACTCATTAAATTCACTCAGCTGTAACCACAGTCTCCTTGCCTTTTTTTTTTTTTTTTTTTTTTAGATTAATTCTTTTTTTTCCCCCTTCCTTCTCTCCTTCTCCCCTCCTCCTCCTCCACTGCATGTTTGCCCTTGACTCAGCCGGTGAATGAGAATGGGAATGGCCGCCCGCCTATTGGTATGTATGAGAGTGAAAGGTGAGATACCGAGGCCATTATATTCCAACACCACGGGGCCGAACTGTCAAACGCTATTGTCACTCTGATACTCCGGCTCACACACACTCTGTCGCTCGCTGCTCGCTGCCTGACTGTCACACACACACACACACACACACAGAATTCATTCCCTTCTCTTTGTGTCTCTCTCAACGTGAGTGATTTCCTGAGTCAGTCCCCATAAATATGCAGAAACAAACACGGTGAAACCTCTTCACCAGCGGCAGACAGATATTTCTGGATTCCTGCAGGAAAACGACTCGGTATCACAGTTCAACACACCGACCGGGACAGGAAACAGAGATCAGTCTCATGTGAGTCCAACATGATAAAACACATGATAATAATCTTATAATACAGAATAAATGTATGTGTTTGCTCGTGGACGGTGGGGAGATTCACCTTTGAAAGTCGTCAGAATGAGTTAACCCTTTGAAAACAACATAACATAGTCCCAATGTCCTCAAACGAGGACGTGACATTTATTGATGTCCTAGTCTGCTACTATTACTAAAATCTGTCAAATTTTAATGCCATATGAAGACACATTGCAAAAACTCAAAATCTTTCCAAGAATATTTGTCTCATTTCTAGTCAAAACTAATCTCTTTTCACTCAAAATAAGATTCATCACCTAACAATGAACTTGTTTTTAGATCATTTTCATTTGTTTCAAACAAATCAAAAAAATCTGCCAGTGAAAGCAAGTTTTTTGTGTTTGTAATAAGAAAGAAAAACTTGCTCCACTATCAGATTTTTCTACTTATTTCAAGTGAAAATCTGCTTGAAAGAAGTAAAAAGTGTCTAAAAACAAGCTGCTTTTAATGTGATGAGTCTTATTTTAAGTAGAATGAGATTTGTTTTGACTAGAAATCAGACAAATATTCTTGGTAAGATTTTGAGTTTTTGCAGTGCAGAGACATTGTTGTACATAAATACACTGGTTTCATTCATAAAATTTGGATTTAATTCTTACCTTGGTCTTTTATCTTCCGAGAACTGCCATAGAAGGCTCCCGCTGAAATTCCCGCCATTTTTCCCCCAAAGAAATTGGTGTTATTTGTAATATCACCACAAGTTGGCGCAGGCAGTGTCCCTAAATGTGGCTAATACGTCAAAGTTTTTAAAAATGGAGTATTATGGTGCTAAGAGGCCTCGTATGAGGACGCAGGGTCTCAGGAGGTTCATATTTTAATCCTGTTCCCTCTGCAAATGGGACGTTTGACCATATTTATATGAATCATCTCCGTCATTACACACATGAGGACAATCAGAAATCAACAAGAGCTGCTGCAGCTCTCAGACCAAACCTGCACTCTTGTTTTTGTGTTTTTCTTGTTGCAATTCATATTTAGTGCTTGTTGCCAAGGTAACAACCTATAATCCATATAAGGTTCATGCCCCAGGTGAGTGTGCAGCTGCTGAACGATTACCTGTAAATATAAATATATGCATGCATTTAAATTACACTCAGGAGAGGCTTTTGTTTTCACATTAATATATGATGTGATTCTTTTGTAGAATTAATTCAATATTGACTCTAATTTGTCCGACCGTAGTTTTAGTATTTAAAGAAAGATTTCTGTTGGAGCTGGAGTAGAAATCCACTTCCTGTGGTCGAGTGCCCGCGGCGCTCCGAACAGCCTCGGGTCACTTCCTGTTTGTCCACAGACAGAGACGATAGCACATCATCATGAGGGGGGAGTTCTGTCAGAATGACTGAGTGAAGTCTGTCACATCAGTCTGTTTATCTGGGTTTGCTGGGAATATTTGAAGCTGATGTGTTTTTGTTGCTATGGAGGGTTAATTCACCTTACCCAAAGTGAAAACAGACAAGATGAAAAGCACAGTAATGTATAGTTGCCATGGTGATATGGAACATATTATCCAAGAACATAACAAATACAGATTTAAAGATCTATTGAAAGAACATGTATTAGTCAAACAGCCTCTATCTAGCTGAAGCTGTTTGGTTCAATCAGTTAGTGTTTGTCTGAGTTACTAGAAATATCTTAAAGCAGAAGTCAGGTGAATGTTTGTGTTAATCTAAGTCTTAAATAGTTGTATCTTCCGACAGCAATCACTTCTATAGAGTGTTTGGTCTGAAACACGGGTCTGTCAGTCACTCTGCTCTGCTCTGAGCCCAGGAGAAAACTTTCCTTGTATCCTACAACCTTTATCCAATGAGGAGAGAGAACGGCATAAAGGGGCAGTCCTCTCTGTGTGTGTCTGTAAACAGTTAATTAATGCTTAATACCGTACTAACTAACGTTAATTAAGGGACCCTTATTGTAAAGTGTTACCGATATTGTTTGTGCTAAATAAATAAAAAAATAAAAAAAGCCTCACCTGTCTCTCCATCTTCTCCTTGTGGTTTCACTTCCTCTCCAGTCATAATAATTATAAAGAGTCGTGCAGCGTCGTGCAGCGTCGTGCAGCTGCCCCACGACTCTCTACGTTTCACTTATTACCATGAACTGATCTGCTGTCGGCGCTGATGATCGCCTCCTCCCATCGCCATGGAAACGCTGCAGGTTACGCCCCAAGGCAACGTTGGCAACACACTCCTGTTTCTCGTGCTACGGGGGCCATTTTGATTTGATATGGTGTGTTACACCACATTGTGAAGGGGGGAGGAGGAGGAGGAGGAGGAGCTGTGTGTTTGTTTGCTTTTTGATTTTCACTCTTTGTCTCTCTCTTGTACGAGTTTAGGAACGAGGTTCCCCCTGCCCATATGCATGGAAGCAAATGGGACGATGGGTCCCCATAATTGACATCTATACAGTTTATTATGAGGACATGGTAGGTGTTATTATTCTCTTATGGCAGTTTTTAGTTTGCAAAGGGCTTGAACAGAAGAAGAAAGCTCACACACACCCAAAATGTGGCCAGGAGTCCAAAAAGAAGGGAACTCACGCTGTATTGTCCCAAAATGTTCAATCATTTATTAGAGGATTACATAATAAAAGGACAAGGACAACGTATTTAGAGCGTTTAGATTGACTGACCTGATGAAGAGCTAAACGCTCCAAACGTTGTCCTTGTCCTTTTATGATGTAATCCTCTAATAAATGATTGAACATTTTGGGACAATACAGTGTGGCGAGTTCCCTCCTTTGTCGCTATGCTACATATTTTACCTTTTATTATTTAATTAAAAAGCTCCGTAACCGGCAATCCTTTGTCTATGACAGTTAAGACTACACAAATGAACATGACGTAACATCGTATGTGTTATATAGCCTAACGTCATCCACCGCTCCATGGATTGATTTTTCAATCGGCTTCGTTAAAAACCAATGCACATGGAGGAGAGTAGGGTTAGTGTAGCATCCCCAGCTAAATGATGGTCGAACTCTCAAACTGATGGTTCACAATGTTTTATTCCTTGGACCGTTTCAATGTAAACACACCGTAAGAGCTATGAAAAGAAGAAAACAAAATACAGTTACCTTTACTCTTACTTGAAATGACCCTTTAACTGCCTTTATCACATAACAATCATGTAAGTTGACTCTCCTTTTATCTAATGAACTTATTGTAGACTCACAGGTTTTACTCCATGAATTATATTTTAACTGCTACGATTGATGTTACAGTCATGAAGGAAAATTCACATTTTAACTGAAAGACAACCTCCCATAGAGTGCAATATAAAACAATAATTAACATGACATTAGCATTTTTAACCGTTCGTTTTTAACCCACTAAACAGTTTTTAACCTTAGCAGACCTTATATAAACCAGACAAAATACATCCTGTTGCATTAATAAAACAACCTATGAGTTAGCTTATAGCTTCATCTCACTTCAATACAGACCGACACGGCAACTCGCCGATGCTAATAGCAGCTACCGCTAACCACAATACGTTCCACACATGAAAATATCAACGGCAACCAAACTTGAGCCGGACATAAATATAGCATGAAATGGTAACAAAACAAACCTTGTGCCCCTTATTAGCCAGGTGCTAGGGCGTTCCATGTGAGTTAGGCACACTTTGCTTGCTTTTAGCATTGAAGACACTCTTTTAGCCTTGCAGACACACTTTTCCTACTGCCGGTAAAGTCCGAAGCACCGGATGTGTACGAGGTCTCGGCGAGACGCTTTCAAAATAAAAGCACTAAATATCCGTCTGCTTAATATATAAAAATAAAAGCCTGGCCTTAAAGAATGTCAATAAGTAAACATAAACACACATTTATAAGAATACTATGCTCATATTAAAGGTCATTTACACTCCCACCAAATCATTACTGGTTTTTCATCCCCTTATTAGATGTAAAGCATGAATGATTTCTAAACCATGTGACCTTTAATTTTTAGTGCTTGAGTCAAAAATGTCCATAAACTCTTCATACTGTAAAGGATAGGTTGTGGAATGAAAGGGGGGTGATTAAACAGTCTCTAGGAGCAGGATCAGCTTCTGCACTGGACGTTCAACTATGGATGGCTTGCCAGAACGCTGTCCCTCCTTTCCCATCTTCTGATCTCCAACACGAATCTTCACTCTCCTCACTAGTCCATCTTTATCAGTCACTGTCTGTACAACTTTAGCCAATTTCCACTCGTTGCGAGGCTGATCTTCTGTCTTTTCCATCACAATGTCACCGACTTTGAGGTTTCTCCTTGGAGTATGCCAGCGTTGTCTGGTAGCAATGTTGTACACATACTCTCTTCTCCACCGGCCCCAGAACTGCTCTGCAAGGTACTGAACACGACGCCACCTCTTCTGAGCATACATGTCCTCTCTGATGAATCTGCCAGGAGGTGGTAAGGCTGCAGTGGGTTTCATGGTGAGCAGGTGATTGGGCGTTAGCGGCTCTGGACTATCTGGATCATTTAAGTTGTCAACGGTGAGTGGACGACTGTTCACAATAGCTGCTGCCTCATAAAAGAATGTCCGTAAAGAGGCATCGTCCAGCCTGCCTGATGAGAGTGAAAGAGTTAAACGAAGAACATTCCTCACCGTTCGGATCTGTCTCTCCCATACGCCTCCAGCATGGCTTGCATGCGGAGCGTTCATGCTGAAGTCACACTGTTTCTCAGCCAAAAACGTAGTCAGACGATCAGCATTCAATTGCTTGAGAGCTTCATTCAGTTCATTTTTAGCTCCAACGAAGTTCGTTCCTTGGTCACATTTTATGTCACGTACTGCTCCTCTTATTGCAATGAAACAACGAAGTCCATTTATGAAAGCATCTGTCGACATGTCGTCTAACATTTCAATGTGGATAGCTCGACAGCAAAGGCAGGTAAAAAGCAGTCCGTATCTCTTTTGTACCTTGCGTCCTTGTTTGGTGAAAAACGGACCGAAACAGTCCATTCCACAATAGGTGAAAGGTGGTGATGGATCCACACGCTCAGACGGCAAATCTGCCATTCGCTGCTCCTCTGTGAATCTTCTGAGTTTTCGACATGTAACACATTGATGCAGATGCGTTGCCACAGCTCTGTTGATTCCTGGAATCCAGAATCCATTTGATCTGATCTCATTAATAGTCAAGCCTTTTCCTTGATGTTGGACTTTCTCGTGACAGTGAGCAATTATTGCCTTGGTGATGGGATGACTCTTTGGTATGATCACTGGATGCTTCAGTGAGGTAGGGAGTGATGCATTTTTAAGTCTTCCTCCCACCTTGAGGAGTCCATCCTGATCAAGAAAAGCATCCATCTGAAACAGTTTACTCTGAGAGGGAAGTTGAGTTACCTTACTGAGCAACTTTAACTCTTCTGGATATGCGTGTCTCTGTAAGTCTCTTATGATGATGCAGCGTGCGTCTTCTCGTTCTTGGACGGTGCTGTGGTCTGTTGACTTATCATGTCTGACACGACGAATGAGACGAGCGACAGCCTGAGTTGCTTTTGACCACGAAGAAAACTTTGACAGGCGGTCTGAGAGACTCAGCTGTTCCCGTGTCTGTGTGTTTAGAGACTGAATCCTCTTGACTTCAGGATCTCCAATCTGTATTTCTGCGCTAACATCTGTAGCTAGAGGTATCTCTTTCTCCCGTAGAAACTGAGGTCCTTTGAACCAGCTTGATGTGAGAATCTCCCTTACGCTTGATCCCCTAGATGCGATGTCTGCGGGGTTATCAGTGGTTGAGACATATCTCCATTGTTGAGGAGAAGAGCTGAGATGTATTTTCTGTATCCGATTTGACACGAAAGTGTGAAAACGACGTGCCTCATTGTTGATGTATCCCAAGATGACTTTTGAATCTGTCCAGAAATACTCAACGACATCTGTTAAACCAAGCTCCTCCTTTAAGGTGTTGCTTGCTGTGGCTGACACGACAGCGGCTGCCAGTTCTAGCCGAGGAATTGTCGTGACCTTGATTGGAGCTACTCTGGACTTTGCCGTAACAAGAGCACAATGAACACTTCCATCTTCGTTCACTTGTCTCAAATATGTACACTGTCCATAACCACATGTACTTGCGTCGGAGAAATGGTGTAGCTCCTTTCTCACCACTCGTCCGAAACCAGGAGGCACATAGCAGCGTGGTATGGTGATTTTCTCTAAATTTGCAAGATCATTTTTCCAGCGTTCCCACACTGGTTGCAGTTCACTGGGAAGGGGATCATCCCAGCCTGTTCCGTGCCTGCACATTTCCTGAAGCACCCTTTTTCCCGTGAGCAGGAAAGGGGCAACAAACCCCAGCGGGTCAAAAAGGGATGCAACCGTAGATAAGATACCACGTCGTGTTGCTGGCTGGTCCTTCAGGCAAACACGAAATCTGAAGGTGTCTGATTCAATGTGCCAGTGGATTCCCAAGGCTCTCTCTAACGTCACATCCTTGAAGACCAGATCCAGAGACTTCACTTCAGCAGCACGCTCAGATGGGGGAATACTCTCCAGCACAGATTTGTTATTACACATAAACTTGTGCAGTCTCAATCCACCCGCAGCACAGAGCTGCCGTGCTTCCTGTGCAAGCTGAATAGCATCATTCACATTTTCTATACTAGTGACACCGTCGTCAACATAAAAGTCTTTCATGATGAACTGTGAGCCGAGGGGAAACTCACTTTCATTGTCCGTTGCAAGCTGCTTCAGTCCGTAGTTAGCGCATCCTGGCGATGACGCAGCACCGAAGAGATGCACTTTCATTCTGAACTCCTGCGGCTCTGCATTAAAGTTTCCGTCTTTCCACCATAGGAAACGTAGATAGTCTCTGTCAGCTTCATACACGTAGAACTGATGAAACATTTTTTCAATGTCGCACATCAATGCGACATGGTGCTGTCTGAATCTGAGAAGCACGCCGTTCAGATTGTTCAGCAGATCTGGGCCTGACAGGAGATGATCATTGAGGCTCGTTCCCCTGTACTTAGCCGAACAATCAAAAACCACACGGAGTTTGTCAGGTTTTTTCGAGTGATACACTCCGTGGTGAGGAATGTACCACTTCTCTCCTTCCTTCCCTTGATCCTGAATTTCCTCTGCCTCACCCTTTCTGATGATTTCATCCATAAACTTCACATAATGTTCTTTGTACTTGTCATCCTTCGCCAGCTTTCTTTTAAGGTGACTGAGCCGTACCATCGCCAGTTGTTTGTTGTCAGGGAGATAGGGTCTCTCTTTAAAGGGGAGTGGCATCTCGTAATGTCCATGAATGTTCCTCTTGATCCCTTCCTTTAACACATCCAGGAAGCGGATGTCATCCTGAGACACAGTCTTTCCGTCCTTATTGGCATCTTTAAAGTCAGACTCGAGAACCCTGAGTGCCTCAGCTGGGGTCACTGGAGGAAGCTCTCTGACTGAAACTCTGTGACACATGTTGGTGATGCTTGGTGAGTTGTGGTGAGGTGAACAGCCTACGATACTCCACCCCAAATCCGTCTGAACTGCATATGGTTCGCTATCTCCTCCAAGGATTACCTGCCGTGGTGCCAGTGCCCTTGAGCAATTGTAGCCGATCAGCAGACCGACTTCACATTCCAGCTGTGGTGGGATTTCATCTGCTATTTTGATGAGATGATTCCAGTTCCGTGCCGTGTCACAGGTAGGAATGTGTGTTCGATTCACTGGTATACAGTCCTTGGTGTAAGCAGGGGGGAGATCAATGTGGATAGCAGAGCAGTAACCTCTCACTCTCAAACCTGACACTCTTTGACTATGCATTAATGCATCCTTTCCTGTCATGGTTGTTAGTTTCAGTCTTACAGGATGAGTTTCAGTCTGTAAACTATTGCTAACTTCTTGGTCAATGAAGACTGTATCGCTTTGGGTATCAAGCAGCGCATAAACAAGTCTTTCCGTACCTGGATTGCTGACAGAAGAAACCCACACTGGCACTATCATCGAAGTGTTGGTAGATGGCTCCTTAGTTGTCACACTGAGAGCCAATGTGGTTGCTGTTTCCTCTGTGTTACTTTGATTTGAGACTGACGTGGGCTTGGCCTTGGTGTAGGTGTCATCATGGAGAAGCGTAGGATGTCTTGCTTTACATTTGTCGCATGAATGTCTATTGTGGCAGTCCTTGGCGTTATGGCCCGTCCTCAAGCAGCCATAGCAAAGCTTCTTTTCTTTCACATATTTCCGTCGTTCCTCCAGAGCTTTGCCTTTAAACTCAGGACAGCGATGAAGTTGATGTTTACTGTCCTGACAAAACACACATGGTGGCTTTAAACTTGTTTTTAACTGTCCTTGTGTTTCAGTCTCTGTAACTGTCTGTGTGTGATAAACACTGGATTTACATTTCTTTTCTTTCAGATGACGTGATGAGTTAGCCTCTGATGAGTGGAGAGCGTGGAATGAAGTAATAGGATTACATGCAATTTCTGCCTCCGTTACAATGAAGAAGACAAACTCCTGGAAGCTGGGAAACTCCTGGTCAACTCTCATGACTTGAGTGACCTTGCGGTTCCACTGTGATGCTGCCCAATCAGGTAGCTTTTGAACCAATTTCTGGTTTTCTTCACAATCGTTCAAAATGTTCAGACCTTTAACATAAGGCATGGCTTCCAGACATGAGTGTAAGAAATCAGCGAATGCTCTAAGTCCCTCAGCATCTCTTGGATGGACCTTTGGCCAGTTTGTTAGTTTTTCCCTGAATGCTTTTTGTATAACAAACGGCTGACCATACCTGTGGTTGAGACGGTTCCATCCATCTTTGTAGGCTTCATCATCATTTCTATAAAATATGCCATCAAGTGTCTTTCGAGCTGGACCTCCTACATATTTTTTCAAATAATGTAATTTGTCAGCTGAAGCAATGTTCTTTTTGTCTATGAGGGATGTGAAGGAAGCCTTCCACTCAATGAACTGTATAGGGTCACCAGTAAATACAGACGGTTCTGGCATTGGGAGCCTGTTCAGAGCTATGCTATCTTGGACTGCCTGAGCCAGATAACTCACATCTGTCCTTGCAGGTGATGCTGTCATTGTGACATCAGTGGGCTGCTGTATGAGGGCTGAAGGAGGAGGATACACAAACTTATGTTCTCTCGTTCTCATCTGATCCACAGAATGAACACTTGCTTCCTGCATTACTTCCTGATCATAAGTTGTGAACCTAGCTCGTGCAGCTTTAATGTCCTTCTCTGCCTTTAATCTTTCCAACTCACGTTTTTGAGCCTCAAGTTCTTTCCTTTGTTGTTCCTCTAGGAGTTGAATCTTTTCTTTTTGTTTCTCCTCCTTCAACAACACTTCATACTCTGCTTCCTTTGCTGCTAATTCTGCTGCAGCGTCTGCTCTTTTTGCTGCTATGACAGAGTGTTGACTGGAACCTTTACTTGAGTGTTGACTTGAAGGTGAAGCTGTGGATCCGTAGATGGAGCGAGCGTAGTCTCTGTTAAGAAGCTCATGAAGACGTTGCCTTACAGCTTCACTGTCAAATTCTCCATCTATGCCTGATATCCTTTCAAGAGCAATTTTAACAATGTCCCTTGTAACTGCCTCACAGGCATCAATACGACGTCTTGTCTCATTAGATGGAGTGAGGTGAGCTCTGATGTCTATGTACAGGTTTATAACACAGTTTTTTCCTTCTTCTAGTGTGTCTATAAGAGTTGCAATGTCACTTTCAGAAATGTTTAACTTTAGCTGTTCTCTAGCCTTACGTGCCTGGATCTTCCATTGTTCATAAATGTGAGTCAACCTTTTCTCCTTTTTGTGGGCCTCCTCCTCATGAAATGCAAGCATCTTTTCCGTGGGATTCCGTAGGCGACCAGAGCGACGGAGATCCTCCTCTTCAGTATCCTTATCCTTCATCTGTTCGGAGTCTCTGTCGTCTGGAGCTGTCTTTACTGATGCTTCCATGTCGTGAGCAGGTACCACAATCCTTGACCATCACATCAGGTCCCTCTACAGTTGTCCTTGGTCAGCGGCGTGATGTGACGGATGAGGTGAAGCTCTTACTGTAGCATCCCCAGCTAAATGATGGTCGAACTCTCAAACTGATGGTTCACAATGTTTTATTCCTTGGACCGTTTCAATGTAAACACACCGTAAGAGCTATGAAAAGAAGAAAACAAAATACAGTTACCTTTACTCTTACTTGAAATGACCCTTTAACTGCCTTTATCACATAACAATCATGTAAGTTGACTCTCCTTTTATCTAATGAACTTATTGTAGACTCACAGGTTTTACTCCATGAATTATATTTTAACTGCTACGATTGATGTTACAGTCATGAAGGAAAATTCACATTTTAACTGAAAGACAACCTCCCATAGAGTGCAATATAAAACAATAATTAACATGACATTAGCATTTTTAACCGTTCGTTTTTAACCCACTAAACAGTTTTTAACCTTAGCAGACCTTATATAAACCAGACAAAATACATCCTGTTGCATTAATAAAACAACCTATGAGTTAGCTTATAGCTTCATCTCACTTCAATACAGACCGACACGGCAACTCGCCGATGCTAATAGTAGCTACCGCTAACCACAATACGTTCCACACATGAAAATATCAACGGCAACCAAACTTGAGCCGGACATAAATATAGCATGAAATGGTAACAAAACAAACCTTGTGCCCCTTATTAGCCAGGTGCTAGGGCGTTCCATGTGAGTTAGGCACACTTTGCTTGCTTTTAGCATTGAAGACACTCTTTTAGCCTTGCAGACACACTTTTCCTACTGCCGGTAAAGTCCGAAGCACCGGATGTGTACGAGGTCTCGGCGAGACGCTTTCAAAATAAAAGCACTAAATATCCGTCTGCTTAATATATAAAAATAAAAGCCTGGCCTTAAAGAATGTCAATAAGTAAACATAAACACACATTTATAAGAATACTATGCTCATATTAAAGGTCATTTACAGTTAGAGACACAGAGGAGGAAAAAGAGAGCAGACTTCTTGCATCGTTCCTCTGTAAATCATCTGTTTAAGCGCCGAAGCAGCACAAACACACAAACACTCTGACTGCTGCTTTTCTGTTTCTGCTCTGCTGAGACGAACAAAAGTCACAACTCAGAGTTTTTCACTTCACAGCCACAAACAGCTGATGACCCACAACATGGCCGCCCGAGGGTGTATTACATCACCTGAGAGCTCTTCCAGTCCTGTCATCAACATATTTTTTATACACATTTTAGCACAATCTCAGCTCCCCGTTGCCCCTGACGACCATCGGCAGCAGCAGCAGATGAGATCCCGTCTAGACCGACACTTTGGCTCTCGTTTCCGGGTCCGTGAACATTAGAAGATGAAGTGACCTGAGGAAATGCATAGGCTGAATGGATGAATGGATGGATGGATGAGTGAATGGATGAGTGAATGCATAAGAGGACGAGCACATGATGAACGAGGTCAAAGGTCACTTTCATGTAGAGGAAGGAACACATGGTGAACGGCTGCAGCATGAACTGATTTAAAAAAAAAAAAGAAAAAAAAAAGGATTTTGTTTTGTGGTTAAAATCTGAAAGTAACTTGATTCAAGGAGCAAAAATGATGAAGACGCCTCAAACCTCCACTGACAAAATCCGTCTTTTACTTTGACTTGAACTTTAAAAAGCCTCGATAAAGATCTTTTCTTCATCTGTTTCTCTTTCTTTTGTGTCTTTAATGTCTTTACCTGCGGGGGGAATCACTATATGACTAACTCTGGAGCGTGTTCTTGTTATTTAATGTGCACTGCGCCTCTGTCAAATAAAAGAAATAGAGCAAAAAAATAAAGTGAAGCCCCGAGGTTATAAAGCAGAGGACTGCTCTGCTGTGTGTGGAGAGCAGAGATCCATTCAGACACTGAGAAGCAAAAGAAAGAAGCTTCGTCTTTAGTTAAAAAGCTCTGCAGCTTTTCAACAGATGAATGTGTGAATGTGTGAATGTGTGAGCAGCTCGTAAACGGCCCGAGTCCCACGGGAAGTTCATCTCCAGTCTGAGCCCCCCCCCCTTCACACTGAACATAAACATGAATGGTTCCATGCAAAATGACTAAGCAGCCATTCAAACCTTTATTTACACACAGTGGCCATGACAGCCAAGACTACACTGCAAAAACTCTAAATCTTACCAAGAATATTTGTCTTATTTCTTGTCAAAATGTCTCATTTCTAGTCAAAACTAATCTCTTTCCACTTAAAATAAGACTCATCACTTAAAAATTAACTTGTTTTTAGATCATTTTCACTTGTTTCAAACTAATTTTCACTTGAAATAAGTAGAAAAATCTGCCAGTGAAAGCATTTTTTTGTGTTTGTAATAAGAAAGAAAAACTTGCTCCACTATCAGATTTTTCTACTTATTTCAAGTGAAAATCTGCTTGAAAGAAGTAAAAAGTGTCTAAAAACAAGCTGCTTTTAATGTGATGAGTCTTATTTTAAGTAGAATGAGATTAGTTTTGACTAGAAATAAGACAAATATTCTTGGTAAGATTTTGAGTTTTTGTGTTTTTTGCAGTGTAGTTATATATCATCGACGTTATAATAACTACTAGCTATGAAGCAGTAGTAAAGCTTTGATAAATACTTAATTCATTGTTTATATATGATAAAATAATTTATCTGAAATGTATAAACACAGCTACATGTTTAACTCTGGAGCAATAAACCAACTAGTATCAATGTGGGATTAATGTCCAATAAAGGATCAATAAAGTATTTAATCATGGTCAACAAATGTTTAATAGTGTGTATGTAACATGGAGATGTTGTTACCCTAGATTATGACGTTTTTATTTTGATAGGAATCAATACGTGCTCCAAGAACTTTTATTTTGAAAGGCGGTAAAGTCCACTTCAGAACGGGTGGGTAACTTCCGCATCTTTATATTTATTTTATTGGAGCTATTCTGTTGTTAAAAATGTAAAAGTAAATTATTTTCTTTATTTTGAATCGCATTGAACCTATGGGTTGTAGTCTTGGGTGGCTGGTATGTGTTAAAAGAGAAATTAGTTTAATGGATTCTCCCATTGCACTGAGATGACCTGTTGCCGGAATAGCAACGGTCCCTTGTTCTCTGGATTCAATGGGAGAAGGTACGTAGTTCTTTGCTCGGTTAATGTTGTTATAATAATCGGAGCAATATGATTTTTGTGTTCCTGTTTTTTATAAAAAAAAGTATTAAAAAGAGTTGTGTGTTGTAAAATGTAATTTTATGCATTTGGGGATGTTTATGGTCGGGAAAATGATAGCGTGGTTGCATCAAGTGCTTATAGTCGACTTGCCAGCCCATAGGGCCCCATTGTGAACCCGGAAATGTTGAGTACCCCAAAGTTTTATGTTAGAAATAGATAGTATGGGTCCCCAGTATTCAGAAACTGCCGGATGCTAACTTATATATATTGGGCAATTAGCATAATTTACATAATTAGCATAAATTAGCATAATTGCCTATATGGGCAATATTTCAACAAAATTGACTTGGCTGATCTGGGCATTATTGGAGTGGTTTTAGGGGTTATTGATGATGCTGAATCCATTTCTGACATTTTCAAAATTCAAAATGGCTGTCTAAACCGGAAGTGACCAGATTTTAACCGCCAGTGGGCTGATTTTGATGGACCAAAATCTGGTCACTTCCAGTTTAGACAGCCATTTTGAATTTTGAAAATGTCAGAAATGGATTCAGCATCACCAATAACCCCTAAAACCACTCCAATATTGCCCAGATCAGCCAAGTCAATTTTGTTGAAATATTGCCCACATATGCAATTATGCTAATGTATGCTAATTGTGTCAATTATGCTAATTGTCCAATATATATAAGTTAGCATCTGGCAGTTTCTGAATACTGGGGACCCATACTATCTATTTCTAACATAAAACTTTGGGGTACTCAACATTTCCGGGTACTCATTGTTGGCAAGTAGACTATTA
>NW_028221096.1:0-8924 GCF_045865225.1 Trachurus japonicus | reverse complement strand
TAGTAGGGCATTTTAGCAGATATTTGACCAATCTGGGAACTAAATCCTTACCAAGAAATTTCTTCACAGTTGTCTTTAGGAACATGCGTAGTATGACGTCTTAAAATGTTGAAATTCAACTCCCGTGGGAAACCCCCTAAAAAACGACTCAAAGTTGGGGTACCCGTAACTGGATTTTTGAACATTCCGAAATGTTAAATTTGGCCTTAAATAACTTGTGAGGGGTCAAACTAGGGCTTTTTCATGATTCTGAGTTGATTGCAAACATTAGTTTTACACCCAAAACACTCCTTGGTGGAGAAAAAAACAGCCACACCCACTTTTCTTGTTCATCGGAACCCCCATCACCACCACCAATAGAATGTATTGCAGAGAAGCCATTCCTTATCATTGCAGAGGTTGTGTTACATATTACTACTAAATACTCAATATAACTTTCTACCCTTTTTTCTATTTTTATTTCTATTATATTTCTACAGACCCTCCAGGATTTTGTGGTGTCGCTAAATTTATTAAAAAAGTTATTATAGATGTAATTATTATGCAGATCGGTAGCAAGCAGCGAGAGGAGAAAAGACAGTGGACATGCACCAGATTTCACATACCAGCAACAACTGAAACAAGTTTGTTCGAAATGAAGATGGGAAAAGCACAAAAATACACAGTGGTGCTACATTGATTGCAAACATGATCATGTTAATCTGCACACACACTGAGCATCAATCTCATCCAGCATCCAGGCGTCGTTTTTGAAGAATGGAAAAAGATGTTGCAGTGTGTCACAAACTTGTTCATTCCAGCTTGGGCCTATTGCTTGGTCATGACCGTATGGTAGCTGTTGTAGTGTATTATGGGATTTGTAATGTGAGTAATGTGAATGCTATATTGGTGGGCCATTATTAACATAATAGGGCCATATAAAAGTGTCGCAGGACAGATCTGGCCCCCAGGTTTTTGGCATGAGATTGACGTGTGTGCTAGATTAATGTCCAACAATGTAAAAAGGTAGAATATAAGTTATATTAAGTATTCAGTAGTAATAGTAGAAGTTTTTTTGTGACATTAAAGAAAACCTCTGTCATACACAGGAATAGCTGATCTCTAATGTATTCTATTGAGTATAGTAGATCACCTTTATTATAATAGCCTAAACCTAACTGCAAAAATCCTTGCGATGACAATAGGCCTACGCCATGTTTTCCTAGTTTGATAGCTAATGGGGCAGTCAGCCAGCATTTAGGAAAATAAAATGGTCAGATGGTCATCAGATTCAGTTGCACATAGGAGTTGGCTAACTAACCATATTATTTACTGTTATTTACCAACTAACAGCCATTTTGGTAAGACTTTGACGCCAATCTCTATAATGCATTATAACCATACTTATAATGAGTTATAATGTGGTTATAGCATTGTATAACTATAATTATAAACATTCATAAATTATCATAAGGCTTTATAACAATAATCATAACACACTATAAAACATTTTATGATGACTTATAAGGTCAGGTATAATAATACGTTATAATTGTTAGTAACTGGCTGACAATGCCCACGTCGATAATACATCGTAAATATAGTTATAACGTGTTATAATTGGCTTATAAAAGTGTATAACCATCATTATAAATACTCATAAATGATCATAAGACTTTATAACAATAAGCATAACACATCATAGAGCATTTTATAATGGCTTAAGGTCAAGTATTACAATAGAGTTATAATGGTCTATAATATGTTATGCTTATTGTTATAAAGCCTTATGGTAATTTATGAGTGTTTATTATGATAGTTATACACGTCTATAAGCCAATTGTAACACATTATAACTATATTTTAATGCATTATCAATGTGGGCATTGTCAGTGAGTTCCTAATAGTTATAATATATTAATACCTGACCTTATAAGACAAGATAAAATGCTTTATAGTGTGTTATGATTATTGTTATAAAGCATTATAATCATTTATGAGTGTTTATAACCATAGTTATACAGTGCTATAACTGCATTATAACTTTTATTATTATAACCCATTATAAGTATGACAATAATGCATTATAGAGATAGGCATCAAATAAAGTGTTACCACAATTTTTAAGTTTCTTATGCATGTTATCAACGCAATGACATGACATATTTCAAGTTCTTATGCTCTCACATAAGGTGTAAAAAGTGTCTGTCAATGATTGAAGGTTGTAAATGGCTTCAACATGTCTAGCACTATAGCTAACTCCAAAATTCCTCACTTTTAATGCTAACCAACTACCAACTACCACTAAACAATACTTAGGCCGATTTACCATGGCAATAAATAAAAAGTAGAAGAAAGCAACATTTTAATGTACATGTACCCAATAGTGAGAAGTGTGTGTGTAGGCTATGTGTATGTTTCCGTTTTTAGTGGTATGTGACATCTGGTGTGCACCTCATGTCTTTCCTTCTCTCTCGCTCCCGATCCGCATAAAACTTAATGTTATATGAAAACAATAACTAGTAATAAAAACACAGACATGCAAAAAAACGTAATGGAAACACTGTGGCCACAGCTGACCACAGCTAGCCACAGCGGTCTATGATAGCGAATTTGCAGAAAAGTTGCAGTGGTAAGGCCAAAGAATTCATGATTGAATTTGCATTAAAGTAACATTGCGGAGTTTTTCGGCCTTAAAATAATGTTTCCAGACTCATTGCAATGGTAGAAAAATGGTTAATAGGATGAATGGTGCTGCCGCTGCAGCCTGAGCCGGGTCGCGTCGGCTGAAACTGCACTATGGAACTTCCCTGCACCAACATTCTATTGGTGGTGGTGATGGAGGTTCCGATGAACAAGAAAAGTGGGTGTGGCTGTTTTTTTCTCCACCAAGGAGTGTTTTGGGTGTAAAACTAATGTTTGCAATCAACTCAGAATCATGAAAAACCCCTAGTTTGACCCCTCACAAGTTATTTAAGGCCAAATTTAACATTTCGGAATGTTCAAAAATCCAGTTATGGGTACCCCAACTTTGAGTCGTTTTTTAGGGGGTTTCCCACGGGAGTTGAATTTCAACATTTTAAGACGTCATACTACGTATGTTCCTAAAGACAACTGTGAAGAAATTTCTTGGTAAGGATTTAGTTCCCAGATTTTCATATGTTGCCCTTACTATATAGTCCCTCACAAGTTAATATGCATCTTACATTTCCTTGTCATCGCCTCCAATCTTCTTGACAAGTGGTTCAAATATGACCACCCAATCCACTACAGAGCGGAATAAATCTGCCCCCGTCCCCATCCGTCTTCAGACGGGGGGCTTCCTCCGCTTTGACGCCGACACTCATGGTCAGTTGTGGCTGTTTATGGTCACTAACCCGCTGCTACTACATGCGGCGGTATAGCCTGTGGAGGACTTTATCGACAAGTACACTCATAACTCAGGCTGCCGGTGCTTCACGGGCTGTAATCTGTTACCACTTAATCCATCTCCTCTATGGAGCCCCGTAGGTGACCTGCAGATAAATCGCGTGTGGAGCCTTGTGAATGTCTCCAAGGACAAAATTAGATCGGTATGTACCTGTCAGCCTCATGAAATATGGAATGGTCCAATTCTTACTCACACTGGGCTAAGACAGGGGCTTACCTTCCCCTAAAACCTCAAGGATGGTTGTACATACCGGTCAATGAAATACATGTCCTTTTGGCTGCAGTGCTTTGAACACAACACGCTGTGTGAATACTTTGCAAACAGCTGAGCTGGAACTGTCATTACTGCACATACAATCCTTGCAGCCCTGACAACAAATGCTAATATCTGCATGTCAATTCACAGCAAGGTGCAGACATTTGAATATAGCAGCCGGAAACGGTGGACATAGAGCAGTGCTGCTGGCACACATCCCAGGTGTACATAGCCGCAGGCAGTCTCTGCTAGAGGCAGAGTGGTGTTTCTTTACTTTAAACCACTCCGTACCGAGGCCTGCACAGTGATTTACTGCAGTATGAGTTGGCGTGCTGGTGTGTATACTGCGATCAGCAAACAGTGCAGTGAGATGCACTCCTTTTGATGCCTGTCTCTTCACATGTCTCCCTCCCTCCGTCTCTCTGCGGAGAGCTGCAGAGCTCAGGAGGAGTAAGAGGAGGAGGCAAGCATCCCTGGTTCAAGTCAATACATCTGTGCATCTATCCACATGTCAGGGAAGTCATTACCATCCCGTGCCCGTGAAGCGGCCGCGCTGTCGGGGGAAGACTACCTGCTTTCCTATCTGAGTTCATCCCCGGCGGCATCAGCTGGGATTTGGTGGACGCCTGTGAACCCAAGCCACCAGCTCAGCAGAGACCACAGCTGACTCTCATCCTGGAGACAGGGACTTAATGAGATGGTTTACTGTACCCACGCACGACTGCCATTAATGCTGTGTATACAAAGTCTGACATAAATCAAGAAGGGTTTGCTTCCGCTCTCTGATGAGGAAAGGTGGAGAATCCCTCGGTGCACCTACAGCTTGAACCTGGAATAAATGGAACACCAAGCAGTTAATAAAATATACATTCCCAGTACCTAAGTGATACTGTGGGCTGCTGCTAAATCAGGGAAACCACTGAACCAAGACTGAATAAATTACACACATTATTTCCATTTGAAACAGTGAACAGATCTAATTAAATTACTACAATAGTGTTTTTAGTCATACCCCCACAGCTGATTACTCACCACCAACTAAACCTTTTTTTTATTATAAACATTGTGGTTTTTTTTTCTAAATGTGACCAATTACTCAAATAAACAAGACCCAGAGATTTAAAAGAAAAATAAAGATGTTATTAGCAGTCAACTTTTATCTTTTGATTAAATGGTGTCAAGAGGAAGCTTAAGGCTTAAAAGGAAGAAAATAAATCAAACTAACAAAATGAACTGATGAGTCAGTCACAATATGCAGGCTAGAAACAGATTCAGTAGTAGCTCGACCCCAAGACTGGGCTTAAGCTCTGAGTGCTCCTTGGTCGTCTATGGTTTCCAGTACTTTGTCAAATGTTAATACATCTGTGTGCAGATTGAGTTTTTTTCCACTACAATGGTATCATTTTAATTGACACTAGAATTAAGTGACAGTGGATGTGGATCAAACTGTGGGAACTGACCACACATGTAATAACATAATAATGGCTATTGATTACTCATGGGGCCATATTGTCAAAATGTTGATGGTCTGCTGTGATCCCAATACTGTCACCAACTCTCAGGCAGGCGGACACAATAATGCAGCAGCACACGGGGATAAGGCAGCCTCTGGGTCTTTATTACAATCCAGAAAGTCAAAAACCAGGCAGACAGAATTTGAAGCAGAGCTACAAAATCACCTGGCATAATCTCAGGAACCAGGAGTAAGGTCATACACTTGGAAACAATCAGACAAAGGGAAGGCAAGAGCTGCCTAAATACACAAGAGGGTGGAGAGACAACAAGACACAGGTGGGACACATGAGGCCAATTACCAAGGGTGGGAAAAGGACAAAGGGAGGTAGTAACCATAGAGACAACACAAGGGAGGGCAAGACTATGAAAATAAAACAGGGAATGGACTAAACTATACAACACAACTTGACAGACTCAGCCCCTGGCAAATACAAGATGGAGTTTAAAGGTTATATTTCCTAACTCAACCTTCATCATCATCGTCCTTACTGAAAGTTCATCCTCAGGAAGATGGGGGTCATAATGGGCTCTGAAGTTCTGACAGTTCTTGAAGTGTTCAATCTGCAATGTGAAGTATGTATATGACTACCTGCTCCAGTCTAAATGCTTTCATGGTGATGTAAGATTGGACTCATTGTGATTCATTGTGATTAGTCCCAGAGCCAAAGAGAGACATTTATCTATGAAGATTTAATGGATTCACTGCTGTGACACACATCTGTTCTGCACCAGTCCTAACACAGCAAGCAAAGCATTGCATTACAATAGGATATTTATAAACAAGCACAAAATACAAGAAAACATTAGTAGAATGGCCCTCAGACCAAGGACTCCAATCTCAAGTATTTATTTATTCATTTTCTTTAAAGGAACTGCTCAACAATTCAGTAGCCCCTGGTTCTTCTTCATACTGTTCCAAACATGCCATTATTGTTATTAATATTGCCATTGCCAAAGAAAACTAATGTGCACCCACTTTCCTTGAAGTGATAGTTTGGGTTACCACTTAAACTGTATGCTGTATTTCATGTTGCCATCAAAGAGTCCTATACGACTCATTACAGCTGATATGCAGCATAATGCAGTACTGTATGTTGAGTAAGTACTTGTACCAAAGTGTAATGGTAGAGATAAATGTAGTTAGATTTGGTTTGATATCGTCAGTCATGGCAGAGAGATATGGGAATGAATCAAGGGCACAGCTCTTATCTTTCTTTGGTCATACCTCTCTGACAAACCTTCTTTGACAGCTCAGTTTGAGATGTTGAGTCTCTGTTCTTGCCCCCTTCTTGTTATATATATAGACCAGGTCATTCATTTGATTTTTTCCCCCCATTTTTTCCTGGAAGTCTATCTAATCCTTTATCTAACCTCTCTGGTACAGTATGATACCTTGGATGACCCACAGCTTCCTTGTATTTAACAATGATGAATCTCTGCCAAAGCTGGTGATGTGTGGAATAATAATAAGAAGGCTGCAATAATCTGCAGGTAATCTGCAATCCTTCATTTTATCCTCTGTTCTCACTCATGTTGTCCCTTTTCAAGTCATATTTGTCTGGTTTCATTTATTCTTTTGTTAAGTATTTGACAAAGAAAGTTTGATATTGTAATAATTGCATTGTTGTTTATACGTTTAGCTAATGATAGCATCAACTGTTGTTTCCAGTCTTGCCAAGAGCTTCAGTCTTTGGAGCATTTATAATATTAAAATATACCTTCTGAGTAGCACTACATCTTCAGGTTGGAATATTTTACCAAGACACAAAGTGCAGCTGAAGGCTTTACACATTTCTGGATAATAAACCAGTTTATTGGACAGAATGAGATCCTGGCCTGAAGATGGTGCTAGAGAAGTTATAGGATCACCACAGTGACCAGAATTCATCCTGAGGGGAACCTGATTGTGTGTTTATGACTAAGTTTATGACAACCTGTCCAATAAACACTGGGCATTCTACTGAACTGATAATGCAACCAGGAATGCTCAAGATTTATTTATCTTGAATACATTGAGAGATATTTCACAGGATTGGTGCGGATGTCAGCGGATCTCACTATAGTCACAATAGTCAGTGTAATCCTCTGTGCCCTGGTGCTCCACATTAAATAACTTCAAATTAACTAGAACATTAAATCTCAATAAACAGCAAAACAACAAAACCTAAGGAGAGTCAGGAGAGAATTTCAGCACAGCAAAAAGAGATGTTTATTCTATTACAGTAATATACACATGTTTATGTTGTACAACTGAACAATTAGTATCAACTGCTGCTAACAGCTTCTCATAGAAATATATTTGATGTCCCTGTGTCGATTGCACATATCAAACCTTTTAATACTATACTCTTTTTTTGTCACTCTTTCACTTATTCATCTTTACAAAACAAAAGAAAGAAAGCTAAAGCCAAACTGAAATTAATTGCCTTCCTTTACCAAGGTTGAAACAACTGTATATTTTTTCTCGCCTCTTTGAAAATGCTGTCATAATAGAAATGTACCGCAGTTTCCACCATGCAGGCAGTCAGTGGGAATTGCTCTCCCCAGAACTGGTTTTGATTCCCTGAAATGTGTCCCCGACCAGGAATGAAGTGGGAAATTGATGTTCCTGGACAAAAACAAGCCATTAATGGAACAATTCACTCCTGAGACACCGGCAGTCACAACAGAGGAGGGCAATGAGTTCTTATTCTCTTTTGGATGGTACTAACAGATGGATAATGGAAGCTAAGCCGGTACACCTGAGTCCAACATAATGTGTGGCCTGTAGCATGGAAACACGTCTGAATGAGGACAGTTCCATCAGGATTGCGACCTGGACAGAATAAGCTTTGTGAGAGCAATAACTAGCGCTGTGATAAATCTTGCTTGGAAAAGTAATGCAATATTGTGTTGAGCTATCACATACCACAGAAGCTCTATAAATGCCATGAAAACCCACATCGTGCCAATCCGTTGAGGCATGATGCTGGTTTCCTCTCAGTCACTGGATCTTTGGGTGGCTATTTTAGAATTTGCAAACACACGACTCAAGTTCCGTTTCATCGAGTTCATGAATAAGTTACAAAAAGGTTTTATGGAAGGTACACCTCTACTGTAAGTTGGAAACACTCCCATCACAGAATATTTCTATGAATTTCTTCCTCTCATGGCATCAGTGCCAGAGGTGTGATGCTGTTGATGCGATCGAGGGGAAATCTGTAAAAAGCCAGTGGGCTAGCTTTTCCGCCGCTCCGCTGCACATAGCCGTATAGCACTACACTACGTCTAAACACACGCCACAGGGAATTGCTCTTGCTGACATCTCCACTAGTTTTAGGGCCATTAGGAGGGATTTGACCTTAGGAAATCTAAATGTCAGTGGGGAATGCTAAGTGCTCCAGGCACAACAGAGGTCACCACGGGCAGTATGGCCCAATGAAATTACCTGAAAAGCTCAAAAGCACTTAACTGTGTGTCAGCTGGTATTGGACTTAACAATTTACGGTGACCTTGACATTGATTTTGATCCTGTTGGGATAGTTAAAACAACTAGGATGGGTCCATAGAGTAGGTTGATTTGTTTACTGTGTACATGGAAATTCTTAAAATTCACCTTCCTCTTTTACATTTAACTCCTGCATGCCTGGTTTTGCTCTGAAGAGCCGTGCAGTTCTCTGATTGTCTTTAACAACTAGTGGTTAAGTCTGGTGTTACTGTTCCCTGGGCATAGGAACTGCCAAAACCATGGTCACACTACACACAC
>NW_028221095.1:0-13280 GCF_045865225.1 Trachurus japonicus | reverse complement strand
ATATACCACAATATACCACAGGTACACACTGCTACAGCTCTGCCTCTCCCTATATTTTGACATCTGCATAACACACTAACAACAACAATACATGCACACATGTAGGATGCACATACATGCAGGATGCACATACATGCAGTGTGCATTCATTTTCCTCACAGCAGAGTCAGTATATCTATAACAACCATCCTGCATGACAAAATGCAGTCATGCATTACAGTGGAATGTGTTGGATGTCATTTACAGCATGCCATCAGAGCACTATCATCTTAGAATTGATCCATAGCTTGTGTAATGTGGGGGAGGGAAGCATCAAAGGAGGCAAGTGTTAATGCTAAATTCTGACATTTAGAGGGAACATTACAGCAAGTGATATATTATATACTATTAACTGCACTGCACATTCCCCCCACATAAAGTCAGCATATCAAAGTAAGTACAGTACATCCTCAGTGTTTTAGAAAAGGAATTTAATAAGCAACACTAAATCCTGTTGTTACAAATTAACTGAATATGCTCAGCAGTATAATATGCAGCACAGTGTTTTTAGTCTTAAAATAGTATAAATACATGAACCAACAGTAGACAGGCTGTATGCACATAGGCAAGTACATTAGTTTAACTTTTTACTATGTAGCTGACATTATCATAATGAAAGTTGGAGACAATTGGCTGAAATCAAAAGAACAGCCGCATTTGTTTTCCAAATTGAAGCAGCTGTAATCCCTAAGTAAAGGATTATTCTTGCCACTAATTTAATTATTCAGTTTACAGTTCCATAAATGAAATCAAAAGCAGCCTCAACACTGACATCATATTTGTCCATGTATTCAATGTAGATACACTTAGCAGGTTGAATAATGGCCAACTGCTCCATTACTTAGCTTCTCATTTAAAATAAAGGAATCAATATAAGCCGTGCATCTGGTTCTGGAATGAAAAAAAAATGCTCTCACAAGCTGCATGTTCAAGGCTTATATATGATAAAATAAACACTTAGTTACTAAATGTAATGCATTTCAACACTTAACATTTACTTACACTTTACACATACTTAACATGTAAAAACTGTGTTGCACACATTAGTTTTGGCAACAGCCATGGGTTGGACGCAGCATGTGCTCTAGTTGTTGGAACTCTGTCTGAACATCCATCCATCCCTCTGTCACTCTCTCTCTCTACATCCATCCCATACCTTTGGGGAATTGCTTCAAATTAGCCACAAACTGTTTTGGTACTCAAGGATGAGGAGACCTGACCTGATCATGATGGTCAGAGTGACCTCACAAAATGCAGTTTCCGCCTTGTGAATGTGTTTCTCAGTAACGGTTCTTTAAATGTGGTTATAAATGTCCCTTTACACTGTCATGGGTGAATTGGATTAAGTGTCAATTAAATTGTGATGGCCAAGGTGATATCTTAATGTGATATCTCAAGACTTTCAAGGTCATGGTGACCTCATGTTTTTGTAAATGCAATGAATTGGAAATCTGTGACGTCAAAGAGATAAACCACACATTTATACACTATCACTGCCACTACTTAAAAAAAATTCTAGAGGAAACACTGCACATAATATTGTTTGCACTTGAAAAAAAGAAATAAATATTTAATTTTATTTCTTTTATCTTAACTTTTATACATTTTAGTTTTCGTTTCAATTTGTGGAAGAAGAAAAAACCACGGTTAAATAAAAGTCTGTTGGTCCAGTCATATATTTTGTCATTGTAGTTTTAGTAAAGTCTCGTCTCATCTCGTTCTCGTGAACCCATTATCGTGTCTCGTCTCGTCTTGTGAGTGTATCGTCACACCCCTAGTTCAAATCCTGCATCGGGTGGCCCTTTCCTACATGTCATTCCCTGAATGAAGAAATTAATGAATTAATTAATGAACTAATGAATGGGCTTTTAAAGAAATTCAAGCCATTTAGATAAAAAACTAAAAAAAAAAAAAATGAAGCCTTTGTTTTGCATTTAGTCACTGGCTATCATCTCAGTTTTTTTGCCTAAATTCTACTGTATTCATGGTACAACATCATTTAATCTAGGTGTGATGACCTATTTCATTCAGTGATATTAACACAATAAGATATTTATACAGAATTTTCTAAGGTCCAGTATTTCTTCTTTTTTACCACGCAGTAAAATGTCTCAGGGAAACTGGAGTAATAATACATCCACTCCACAGAGAATCTCTGAAAGACATGTTTTGTGGTTCCTTCAATGAATGGAGCTAAACCAGAGTGAGAGAGGTCACCTCAAGGCCTCCTCATTGGCCAAGCAGTGCATTCAGCCCTGGCAGGCCTTTACAACGCCTCAGCTCTTCCACTTAGTGCTCACTAGAGCTGACCTGCAGTTCTTGGACTGTGGTCGCCACAGGGTTGAGGCTGATGGGATCCTCATAGCTCTGGATCTGGGAGTGCTGCCAGTAGAAAGGCTACGATTGCTAGAGATCATTGGTGAAGAGACGGAGGCAGTTCTAGAGCTCTGAGTTTCATCTCTTTGACCAACAGTGTTGTACATAATGTCTCAAGGACAGACAGGAGCTGTAATGTCTCAAGGACAGACAGGAGCTGTAATGTGTCCTATACTGTAGGCAAACTGATGGGGCTGGTGAGAACTTTGAAAACTTTTGGACAGTGGACTGATTGTTGACTAACTAGGATTTATCCAGACTGTTACAGAGACCTCAGAGGTGAATAGCAGGATGTTGGATGCAGAGATTGCTCCCAAATCAAATCAAATGTATTCATAAATCACATTTAAAAATAGAAAGCAGTTGACCAAAAACCTACTGCACTACATCTGGCAGTTAAAAAGCGAGGGAGCTCTTATAAGTGAGGTGGCCCATGTCTGTCGACCTGAGGGGATGAAGAGATGCTCTGTCTCTGCTTTACATGTGTGTGATTATATTTTAGCTGTTTCACAGAGCCAGTAGGTCAGAACTGTTTTGTCCCATTTGCTAATATGTTTGATACCTGATAATATATATAAGCAGGTATTGGTGTCACATTTGTGTTTTGTCAGGTTGAATGACCTGCTTACAGAGGGTCAGCTTTCTTCCTAGATTGTTCATATATATGTTGTTGGGATGTTTGCTGTAGGAGCAGGAGGGCTGTGAGGATTACTGTGTACAGCTGCTGTGCTGGCTATAGGAAACTCTCATGCCCTCTGCTTGTTGGCTTTACAGCAGCAACTATTGCAACAGTTTGTGGTCGCGCTTGTTTGGTTTGTATCATGATGTTTGTCCATTCTGAGAGGGGCTTGTAGTCCAGTGGATTTGTTTGGTTGGATATCTACGAACCTGCAGCCTCTCTACTGTCCTTGTAGTCTTATAAACACAATGGAAACAGCTTCCTCTTCCTCTAGTTTTTACACCATTTTCAGTGTTTGTGTGCATGTTATCTGTGTAATGACATTTATGTGTGTCTATGAATTGGGGAGACAGAGCTTTGAAAAAACACTGAAGGGAGGGGTGTATTCACTTTTTAGTTCAAGATTCAAGGTATCTTTATTATCCCTGGAACGGCAATTTGATTAACAGCCCGTAGTAACGAATCGACATCAACAAAAACAAATAGAAAAACACCAAACACGACTCCTATTACATAAAGTCATTAAGTAAGCTGATGACAACAAGAACAAATGACTTGTGTTCCTGGAGGGAGACAAAGTTCTTTCTCAAGCATAGCATACTCAATATTTAAAGTATCATTTGACATATTAAGAACAACTTTTTATGACACACTGTCAATCAGTGTTATCTGCATAAATAAACACCAGTCATTTGGATGAAGGTCAGTGTGAGGTTAGATGACAAAATTCAATGCCAGGACAGGACCACATCTAATGCCAGCATTAGTTTGACAGTACAGTGTAAGTGTTTCCCATACATAGACCAATGTGTGTGAATCAAGACCAAGCGCCACAAATTGATTCCACTTTTGTTTCTCTCGACACAATATATTCATCTCCGCATAGCGCTCTTTTCTCTGTCATTCTCATTCACACACACAGACAGCACATACATGCCAGTGGTGTGCGGTAAAAACAAAACTTGTCAACCAGCGCATCACTGGTGCATGCACATACACTGATGGCTGATTGGCCTGCTCCTCCTCTGCACGCACATATCAAAGGAAAACCCAATGCAGTGGATCATTTGGCACTTGCACAGAGAAGACGGTCGGCCACGGTCTGGAGTTTACAAAGGTTAGCATGATATTCTTTGTTCAAATACGCCTGCTCTAAATTATTGTTAACTCAGAAAAGGTAATGTTATCCGTCAGCATAGCGAACGTTGGTAACACAGCAAACAATGTGATTAAGATGAGATGCGGTTACAGCTGAGAAAGACTACTATGCCCACAGTCAAATCAATGCAATTCATTCCTTGAATGTCACAGAATCTAAAGATTGCAACTAAAATAGGCAAAAATTCAAGTGAAAACCAAACGTTTTGACTTTAATTTTGTTGAGTAATTCTCAACATGAAACCTAAAAGACAGGTCTTCCTCCAACATAAAGTCTTGGTATTTGTGTGAGCAAACTAATTTTCCTGGCCTGCCCTGTAATGTATGGAGTTGGGGTGAGGAATGAAACCAGGCAGGGTTCTGGTAAAAATGTTTTTAGTTGTCGTCTCTTAAAGAGCTTACTTTTAAAGAAGTAAGATTGAGCTGAATAATTTCAAATGCTTCTTGAAGCTTTCAAAATTGTCTCAGCAGGTGACCTTGAAGAACAGTAGATAAGCATACAGGTTTATATTTAACATGACTATATTTGTTTGGAAAAAGGCTGACATCAGACCTTTAGGTCTTCATGTGTAGTATATCAAACGTTATATAAATTTATATATTTGTGTCAATCAAATTGTGTGGCATAAAGCCACGTATCAATTATTGTGCTGTATATTGTTGACCTATACGACTGGTTTGGGCTTTCCACACAGACACACACTCACTTTTCTCTGGCTGAACAAAATGTTATCACTGTGTCTCTATAGTATTTCAGTGACATCTCCCTATGGGACGTCATAAAAAGTTTCAGAAATGCAACACTTCATATAGGCTATCCACACACGAGTTATATCTTGTCATCCACAGCTTGCATACTCCACAATCCTCTCCTCTCATGCACATTCTCTTTATCTATCCCCCCTTCTTCTCCCAGACAGGTTACATAAAGCACTATGGTTTTTATTCCCACTCTTCCCCTGTGTTCACAGGCCTTCTGTCTCAACTACGAATCTCTAATCACATTTCCCCAAACTTGTGTTGTAGATTCCTGACAGCTGAAGTTTTACACAAGAGAAGAGGGAGGTGAAATTTGGGAAAGCAACAGTGGCCTAGTTTTTATGACAAGACTAAATTTCAGTTTTTACCTATGGCAAAAGCACTCGCAAATTTCAAGCCCAGAGTTTTAAAGCTTAGCACCTAAATCACAAAAGCCTTTTGCTGTGATGCGCGTTTTGCATCAAAGCAAATGCTGAGGCAGAGACCGTTTTTTTTTTTCTCTCCCCGTTTGCCCTCATCTCCCTGACAGCTTGTGTTATGAAGAGCATGTCTCTCAAGTGTATGAGGAGGAAGAGGTGTTACCTCACTACAAAAAAGTAAGGATTAACTTACTTAAAAATCCAGAAATTACATATTAGTATAATCAAATTTGAAACACTGCAGCTGCCAAAGGACTTGACCATCATAAAGGTCAAATGACCTTACAGTACTTATAAAACAGGAGCAGGATGCTGTTCTCCAGCAGAGCTACACGGAGCTAACTGCCTCAGCAATAGACTAAAAACACTGCTGCCATGTGTGTTTGTAAAGTCTATCGCCCCTACAGGCAGTGTGACGGTGGTAGCTTGTAAGGTACCGTACTGTATCTTATGAAAAAGGACATAAAACAGGGAAAAGGGCTTTAACCAGTGACCATTACATTTTGATTTCCAATTTGATATTTAGAATGATTTCATTGGTCATACTCTTGTCTTTCATTCGTCTTCCCAGTTGCACCAGGTTGTGTACTTTTACAACCTCATAGTTTGGCTAAAGTCAAACGAAATGTATTACCCCCTACACAAATCAGTGCAACCTAGGGATACTGAGTTATTAATATTACATGGTTGACTTTTTTTAAGAGACACTTTGTTGTTTATTTTGACTCTTTGCGGTAAAAGAACCATCCATCCATCCATCCATCCATTTTCATCCGCTTGATCCGGAGTCGGGTCGCGGGGGCAGCAGTCGGAGCAGGGATCCCCAGACTTCCCTCTCCCCGGACACTTCCTCCAGCTCTTCCGGGGGGACCCCAAGGCGTTCCCAGGCCAGCCGAGTGACGTAGTCACTCCAGCGTGTCCTGGGTCTTCCTCGGGGCCTCCTCCCGGTGGGACATGCCCGGAACACCTCACGAGGGAGGCGTCCAGGGGGCATCCTATACAGGTGCCCGAGCCACCTCAGCTGGCTCCTCTCGATGTGGAGGAGCAGCGGCTCTACTCCGAGCTCCTCCCGGGTGACAGAGCTCCTCACCCTATCTCTAAGGGAGCGCCCCGCCACCCTGCGGAGGAAACTCATTTCGGCCGCTTGTATCCGGGATCCCGTTCTTTCGGTCATGACCCAGAGTTCATGACCATAGGTGAGGGTGGGAACGTAGATCGACCGGTAAATCGAGAGCTTTGCCTTTCGGCTCAGCTCCTTCTTCACCACGACGGACCGATACAATGACCGCATTACTGCGGCCGCCGCACCGATCCGCCTGTCGATCTCGCGCTCCGTTCTCCCCTCACTCGTGAACAAGACCCCAAGATACTTAAACTCCTCCACCTGAGGCAGGAACTCTCCCCCGACCTGGAGGGTGCAAGCCACCTTTTTCCGGTCGAGAACCATGGCCTCGGACTTAGAGGTGCTGATTCTCATCCCAGCTGCTTCACACTCGGCTGCAAACCGCCCCAGTGCATGCTGAAGGTCCTGGCTCGAGGGAGCCAACAAGACCACATCATCTGCAAAAAGCAGAGATGAAATCAAGTGGCTCCCGAACCGTACCCCCTCCGCCCTTGGCTGCGCCTAGAAATTCTGTCCATATAAATAATGAACAGAACCGGTGACAAAGGGCAGCCCTGCCGGAGTCCAACACGCACCGGGAACAGGTCTGACTTACTGCCGGCAATGCGAACCAAGCTCCTGCTCCGGTCATACAGGCACCGTACAGCCCTCAGCAGAGGGCCTCCGACCCCATACTCTCGGAGCACCTCCCACAGGATGCCACGTGGGACACGGTCGAAAGCCTTCTCCAAGTCCACAAAACACATGTGGACTGGTTGGGCAAACTCCCATGCACCCTCGAGCACCCTGCGGAGGGTGTAGAGCTGGTCCAGTGTTCCACGGCCAGGACGAAAACCGCATTGTTCCTCCTGAATCCGAGGTTCGACTATCGGCCGAATTCTCCTCTCCAGCACCCTGGAATAGACTTTCCCCGGGACGCTGAGGAGTGTGATCCCCCGGTAGTTGGAACACACCCTCCGGTCCCCCTTTTTGAAGAGAGGGACCACCACCCCGGTCTGCCAGTCCAGAGGCACTGTCCCCGACTGCCACGCGATGCTGCAGAGGCGTATCAGCCACGACAGCCCCGCAACATCCAGAGACTTGAGGTACTCAGGGCGGATCTCATCCACCCCCGGTGCCTTGCCACTGAGGAGCTTCCGGACTACCTCAGTGACTTCAGCTTGGGTGATGAATGAATCAACCTCTGAATCCTCAGCCTCTGCTTCCTCGACGGAAGGCGTGTCAGTGGGATTGAGGAGATCCTTGAAGTATTCCTTCCACCCTCCGACGATATCCCCAGTCGAGGTCAACAGCTCCCCTCCTCCACTGTAAACAGTGTTGGCGGAGCACTGCTTCCCCCTCCTGAGGCGTCGGATGGTTTGCCAGAATTTCCTCGAGGCCGACCGGTAGTCCTCCTCCATGGCCTCCCCGAACTTTTCCCAGACCCGAGTTTTTGCTTCTGCGACCGTCCGGGCTGCCGTCCGCTTGGCCTGCCGGTACCCGTCAGCTGCCTCGGGAGTCCCCCGAGCTAGCCAGGCTTGGTAGGACTCCTTCTTCAGCTTGACGGCATCCCTTACTTCTGGTGTCCACCACCGGGTTCGGGGATTACCGCCGCGACAAGCACCGGAGACCTTACGGCCACAGCTCCGGACGGCCGCGTCAACAATGGAAGTGGAGAACATGGTCCATTCAGACTCAATGTCTCCGGCCTCCCTCGGAATCCGGTCAAAGCTCTCCCGGAGGTGGGAGTTGAAGACCTCCCTGACAGGGGATTCTGCCAGACGTTCCCAGCAGACCCTCACGATACGCTTGGGTCTGCCAAGTCTGACCAGCTTCCTCCCCTGCCAGCGGATCCAACTCACCACCAGGTGGTGATCAGTTGACAGCTCAGCCCCTCTCTTCACCCGAGTGTCCAAGACATACGGCCGGAGATCAGATGACACGACTACAAAGTCGATCATTGACCTCCGGCCTAGGGTGTCCTGGTGCCACGTGCACTGATGGACACCCTTATGCCTGAACATGGTGTTCGTTATGGACAAACTGTGACTAGCACAGAAGTCCAATAACAAAACACCGCTCGGGTTCAGATCGGGGAGGCCGTTCCTCCCAATCACACCTCTCCAGGTAACACTGTCGCTGCCCACGTGGGCATTGAAGTCCCCCAGCAGAACGATGGAGTCCCCGGTTGGAGCACTTTCCAGCACCCCTCCCAGGGCCTCCAGGAAGGCCGGGTACTCTGCACTGCCGTTCGGCCCGTAGGCCGAGACAACAGTGAGAGACCTATCCCCGACCCGAAGGCGCAGGGAAACGACCCTCTCGTTCAGTGGGGAGAACTCCAACACATGGCGGCTGAGCTGGGGGGCTATGAGCAAGCCCACACCAGCTCGCCGCCTCTCACCATGGGCAACTCCAGAGTGGAAGAGAGTCCAGCCTCTCTCAAGGAGTTGGGTTCCAGAGCCCAGGCTGTGCGTGGAGGTGAGCCCGACTATCTCTAGTCGATACCTCTCAACCTCCCGCACGAGCTCAGGCTCTTTCCCCCCCAGCGAGGTGACATTCCATGTCCCTAAAGCCAGAGTCGTTGTCCGGGGATTGGGTCGCCGGGGCCCCCGCCCACGGCTGCCACCCAAAACACACGGCACCGGCCCCTCATGGTCCTTCCTGCGGGTGGTGGGCCTACTGGAAGGCGGGCCCACGTCGCTCCTTCGGGCTGGGCCCGGCCGGGCCCCGTGGGCGGAGACCCGGCCACCAGGCGCTCGCCTGCGAGCCCCAACCCCAGGCCTGGCTCCAGGGTGGGGCCCCGGTGACGCCGATCCGGGCGACGTGAACGTCCTTGATATTTTGTCACTCATGAGGGGTTTGGAACCGCTCTTAGTCTGACCCGTCACCTAGGACCTGTTTGCCTTGGGAGACCCTACCAGGGGCATTAAGCCCCGGACAACATAGCTCCCAGGATCATTCGGGTGCTCAAACCCCTCCACCACGGTAAGGTGGCGTTATTTTTTTTTTTTTTTTTTTTTTTTTTTTTTTTTAGAACCCCCCCAAAAAAACCAAAACCTTTTTTTTTTTTATATTGCATTTAAAGTTTTCTCTTGCATGGCCAGCAGCTATATCCATCCCTCAGTGCAATGGTTTCCAACCTGGGGTCTGGGCCAGAGGTCTGAGGGGCGTCACAGAGCTTTGTCCGCTGTTGTTCTGAGGTTATCAAAATTATATTTGTGCAGGCAATTTGAAAATCCCAAATAGCACACCCTTTTGGATAATCAAACAAAGAGAATAGGAACAAAAACCCTGCAACTGTTGTTTATTTCTGTAAATAAAAGTCTGTATCTGATCACATTATTCTTTTGATGCATCTGTACAGGCAGGGGTTGTGGATGTCGTTTTTTGATTGAAAAAGGACATTTTGGTTTGGTTTGCGCCCCCCCATGTTGGTTTTGGTCCATGTTGTGTGGCAGAAACAGTTTGGATTGGGAGTGAACTGAATATGATTCATGAGACTGTGGACTCAAGAGGATCCTTTGTCAATATTCCACTATAGTACTTTTGATTTTGACTAAATGTCCAGCATTTTTAAAGCATTCAGCTTCAGAAATATTGAATAGTTTATGTACTGTATAGCTTCTAGGCATCTAACCAAGGAGCCATTAGTCAAGTGTCAAACTGAAAAGGCACTCCACTGGAAATACAAAGCTCAACGCGAGTATTGTCGTTATGTCACAGATCTTGTTGCAGCAATTTAGATGTAATCATGCAGGTCAGATGAAGCTGGGCACTCATCCAAATTACAAATGTCAAACTTTAAAGGCAAGAATATCTGAATGTATTACAGTGTTAGGTTATACAGAGTATAACTAAGACTTGTAGTGCTGACGTACATCTCTGGCTTAATTTCATGCAATCCATTTCCAGAGCATAAAGGTTAATCGTGTCTGTTCTTGTGACACAACCTTATATCCAGTGTAAAGTGTCCTGGATATTTCAGAGATGTGAAGCTGTCAGTATCAGAGACAGTTTTATCTTATATCTCAGGTCGTAGCTCAATGACTTTGACCTGGTGAAAGAGACGGTGTGTGCCAGTCATTTTAGAGAGTTTAAAAGATGTTTAAATTTTTCATCACATTCTGCAGCAGTCCTCAGATAATCTTTGTGAAGATAGATGATTAAAAACTACTGGCCTTTATGCATAATGTTAATTGGCATTATTATTTGTGCATTAAAGTTGACCTGACGGTCTCTGCAATGACTGTATTTGCCCATATGTTTTCACTCACTGCACAAAGCTACAGTATACACACAAAAACATTGCCTGAAGCTACTTTTGTCTCTCAAGCCCTCATTTGACACAATCCATTGAATAGTATCATTGTTTTATGTTTGGATTTTTGTGCGAGTACTGCTGTGTTGTGATCGTGACCCAGATGATAATGATTGTTTTCATGTAGAACCTGCATTGTGTCATATTTTGGGAGCACAGCACAACAGTGTCATGGTGAGAACCTATTGGCTAAATAGATTAATGTGAGCTGGCAGTCTTAGTTTTTTGACAGCAGTGGTGTTTGTTCCTAGCAACGCCTCAAGTCTGACCATTCACTCATGCACTGAACTGTGAACCACTCACTTAAAAAAACCAGTAAACCACATTTAGCCTTAAACCTCCACACTTTACATACATTCAGGGGCAGAGTGAATGGAGGATCTTTAACTCCCCTCTTTGTCCTCTCCCTTGGTGCCTCCAAAATCAGATATTGTGCTTGAATGGTCTGTTCCTCACAATTGCACAGGCCATTACAGATCAGAGGACAGCAGGAGGGACAGGTTGATCATCAGGTGTTTGTCTTACAACTCAGGGAAAAAGTCCTGCAGCTCTCCGCTGGGAGTCTGATCGGAGAATTGCAGATGTATGATCACTAGGGCTGTTTTCGACTAAGGATTTTCATAGTCGAATCTGATTCGTCAGATTTTGCCATAGTCGACTGATCGTCGAACCTTTTTTTTTTTTTTTTTTTTTAGATAGCAGCAAATTTGCGACTTTTTCCGTTTCAAACAAAAGAGCTAAAACACCCCAAAAATATGGTAGGTATAAAACAAATACCTTTATTTATTTTCCACACTTTGGATGATTTTTAGTAGCCACTGTGAGCCAGGGTATGCGTTTATGTTACGTTGCCCTGGACAACGCTCCTTTTGCTCGGACTGTGAGTCATCCCTCATCCCTCAACGTGGTGAAGGATAGCGGTGGTCGTGGACACAGAGAAACCGGGTAAAACATGTAGTATCAAAACAAACGGAGGTCAGAAGGACTCGACAATCCGTACATTACGTTAATCAATCCTGTAACACACAGTGTGACCGCGGCACCGGCAGAGAGACAGACAGGCTGCAGAGGGACGAGATCACAGCTGTGACTCCCGACACTTATGGTGCGTTCATGACAACTCGGAAGTCGGAAAAAAACAAGTTCCTCTTCTGAAAAACTCTGACATGTCAAACTTTAGGATGTGTTAGGGAATAATTCATCTGTCTAACCATCAGAACTATTGACACTTGAAACGGTAAACACAGCTGATCCATCGAAAAAAAAAAAAAATCACCGCTGGAGTTAATTTATTTTCCGTGACTGAAAGCAGGTTCTTGAATGTAACTCGGTCAAAGTCAGATGTATCCTCACAATGTTTGAGATGGACCTGTGTGCAGGGACATGGGCGCCGCCATTAGCCCAGCTGATCCATACCGGAAGTCACGACCGGAAGTTGCTCTTCTTCGTCTCTCTCTGGCCTGTCTAGCCTCTACCTGCTCTTTTTACTAAACTTAACCAACTCCTTTCTTCATTGCCTAACCCTAACCAAAGCACCCACCAACCACATTTCATTTATTTTTTTCTCTCTCTCTCTGGTCTGCTGTCAGCAGGAGCGGTGCTAGCCGTTAGCCGTTAGCCGTTAGCCGCTAGCCGTTCGGCGCTAGCCGTTAGCCGTTCGGCGCTAGCTGTTAGCCGTTAGCAGCGTTTTTTAAATAACTCAATAACTTAATAAACGATCCATGCAAAAAAATATTTTATAGCTCAATCATGTTGTAACTAAGATATCCGCTGGAAAACAATATTTTATTATGGACCATTGATTTACTGAGTTATTTTTTTTATCTACATAGAAATAATATACACGAAGAAGAGCAACTTCCGGTCGTGACTTCCGGTATGGATCTGGGCTAATGGCGGCCCCCATGTCCCTGCATACGGGTACTCTTGCAATGTTTTGCTGTTCTGTCAGGTCATGCATGATAAATGTTGACAAAGTTAGACTGTCAGACGTCCTTGATTTTAAACTTTGGCGGCTCTGCCCCTCGTCTTTTTGCCACTCCGTGAGTGTTCTGCAGTGACTTCTTTGACGGTCCTACTGCTCACCTCCGCTCATTTGAAAAAAAAAAAAAAAACCTCCGCTCATTTAATTGTGCAACTGCAGTGGGTGATTTATTAATAGGCTACGTAGTAAGAAGCAAAGACTACCGTTTAAACGCACACATAATTTTGAACTCTTTATTAACAGAAAGTAGGCAGATTTTGTATCAAAATAGTCTTTTTATAACGAAAAAAGACATTCTATGTAACAATTTATGCTCAGCAGCCGTGGGCACCCCCATATAGTCAGAATGGTATGGTCTTGGTTAGATTCGACTACGAGGTTCATAGTCGAATCAGACCCCTCCGAATCGAATCGTCGAATCGTCGACTTTTGGAGGTCAGCCCTAA
>NW_028221094.1:0-13968 GCF_045865225.1 Trachurus japonicus | reverse complement strand
AATAATCTTTATTATGGACTCGAAAAAGTGGTCCACTCTCATACACATACACACTTAACATGCAAGACAAAACCAAGTAGACAGACAACCAAACAATTAATATAAAATACAGTAAATTGTCATTGTTAGTTTAAAAGAAACGGTGCAGATTATTGTGCCAGTGCTTGCGAAGCCTGGATGTGAGCCGATATCCCATCATGGGGCAGGTTAAGGCCTTGATAACACAGTTATCAGATAGGTCCAAACGACACATGAAATTGAACATCAGCTTACGCAACAATGCCGGACAAGTTGGTATATTAGAAGATACAAATAACTGGCTGGCACTGTGCCACCTAGGAACACGTAGCAACAACCTCATGGCGTCATTATAAGCCACCTTTAGCCTCTGCATACTTTTCACTCTGTAGGAAGACCAGAGATGAGCTGTATACAGGGGGGTGACATAGGCCCTGAACAGAGCACATTTGACATCAACAGAACACACAGAAAATTTTCTTAACAGCATATTGGCCTGTGCATATATTTTACAGCACTGACGACGGATGTCACTGTCATCTCTGAGATCATCAGAAAAGACATGGCCAAGATATTTTAGTTCCTTCTTCATTTCTAAGGTACCATCAGAGAGATAAAAAGTAGGAAAGGACGATTTCCTGTCCTCCCTAGATCTCACTACCATTGCCTTACTTTTTTTAGCATTATAGTTAATGTCAAATTCTCTGCCATATTGTGTACATATTCTTAGCATTTGTTGTAATCCTGCAGTATATGGACAGAGTACAACAAGGTCATCAGCATACATGAGATGGTTGACAACTTGGTTTCCCACAATACAGCCTGTTTTACATTCATTCAATTGTTTTGACAAATCATCAATATAAACATTAAAAAGAAAAGGAGATAAAATGCCTCCTTGCCGGACCCCATTACTCACATGAAAAGGAGCAGAGACAGCATCATCCCACTTGACCTGAAATGATTGCTGAGCATACCAGTATATGAGAACTCTAACAATATATTTAGGAACATTTCTCTCAAGCAATTTAACAAATAGTTTGGCATGATTAATCCTATCGAATGCCTTAGAGGCGTCAATAAAACAAAGAAACACAGAGGAGTTTTGACTTTGGTACTTAGCAACTATCTCTTTTAATGCAAAAATGCATAGGTCAGTACTATTGTAGCTACACCGGTTCAACAAAAGGCCACGCTTCATACTGATGTCTTGATTTTCATTCTTTTATTCTCCTTCTCCACCGACGATAGTTAAATCATAGAACACCGTGAAAACTACAAATAAAACAGAGAGTCCATATGAGTCCATTGTAGCTAAATGCTAATTCAACGTAAACAAACACATGAAGTATCCACTGTATGGTCAAAGCATTTTGTATACAACCACAATAAAATATATATGAAACCAAACCATAATTACCGTTTGCGCCTCTTGAACGCAGTGTATTTATCTCTGAGTGTTCAGTGGCATTACTTCCTGCCTCCATTCTCTGTGGTCCCGCATTTTACTTCTGACCCACAATCCCACAGTTCACCCTCAACAGACCAGGGGGTCATGTGACCACACACTTTCAAATAAAATGTCTTCACATGAAGGTTTTTAAATAACACAACTGCAATCATTTTTATCAACTTATTTATAAACGTAAGCTCTTTTTAACTCTCTTATTATCATGAATTTATATGTCTATTTATTAATCTTTTTTAAACATTTCATTAACTTCATGAAATACTGTCTCCAACAGTTACACTCCCACCAATTACTATGATTTATGATGACCTTTAACCTTGAATAAATCTAGTAATTTCTGAAACAATACGCAAACAAATATGAGAGAATAACTCTGAGATCAAGAATGGTTTTGCATCTCTCAACACAAGTACATGTTACATGTTTTGGTAACTATGGAAATACATTTAGTTACTTTCCACTAACACAACAAGTTTATGAATAGGACGCTCAATAATGGATGGATTAGTGAGCCTTTGACCTTCCTTTCCTAGTTTTTTGTTACCTATTTGTATGGTGGCTTTACGCACCAGACCATCATCATCTGTACAAACATTTAGTACTCTTCCCAGTCTCCATTCGTTGCGAGAAGATCCCTCTTCTCTGAGAATGACAATATCTCCAATCTTAACATTGCGCCGTGGAGAATGCCACCTTTGCCTCAGAGTGATGTTTGTCAAATATTCTTTCTTCCACCTACACCAGAATTGTTCGGACAAATATTGTACTCTGCGCCACCTTTTCTTGGCGTACAGATCTTCTGCCTCAAATCTTCCTGGAGGAGGCAGAGGGACAGAGGTTTTCATGGTGAGCAAATGGTTTGGTGTAAGTGGCTCTTCACCTTTAGGATCACTGATGCTGTCAATAGTGAGTGGGCGGCTGTTTATTATTGACATGGCTTCATAGAAAAATGTTCTCAAGGATGCATCATCCAACCTCCCAACACTCTTTGAGAGGGCCCAAGTCATAACACTCCTCACTGTCCTGATCTGGCGTTCCCATACACCTCCCATGTGACTAGCATCAGGTACATTCATTACAAGGTCACACTGTTTCTCTGCTAAATAAGCAGCCACTCTGTCTTTGTCCATTTCTTTTAGAGTCTTTGAAAATTCATTTCTAGCCCCGACAAAATTTGTTCCTTGATCTGATCTGATCTCTCTTACAGGTCCTCTGATAGCTATAAAACATCTCAAAGCATTAATGAATGCATCTGTTGTTAGATCCTCAAGCATTTCAATGTGGATGGCTCTTGATGATAAACAAGTGAATATCAGACCATATCTCTTACTTTCCTTCCGACCCTGTTTAGTTGGAAAGGGTCCAAAACAGTCCATCCCACAGAATGAGAATGGTGGTGAGGGGTCAATACGGTTCACAGGTAGATCAGCCATTTTTTGTGTTTCTGTAGGCCTGCGAGCTCTTCTGCATGGGACACATTGTTTGATTTGATTTGCCACAACTTTACTGCCACCAAGAATCCAGTAGCCATTTGCTCTCAGTTCATTGAGTGTTTGACCTCTGCCTTGATGCTGAGTTTTTCCATGACAGTAGTCCAGGATCAGACGTGTGACAACACCATCTTTTGGCAAGATGGCAGGATGTTTCCGGTCAAGAGGTAAGGAAGCTGCTTTTAATCTCCCTCCCACCCTGAGGACACCCTCCTGCAACACTGGATCAAACTGAAACAACTTATTATTATGTGACAATTTTCCCTGCTTGAGCTTCTGAATCTCCTCTTTGAAGACATCTCTCTGTGCTAGTCTCACAAGCACTAAACTAGCCTTTCTCCTTTCTTCAACTGTTATGAGCTCTGGTGATTTGTCTTTTTGTGCTAGCCGTAGGATTCGAGCTACAACATTCAATGTAGTGTGCCACTTAGAAAATCTTTCAAATCTCTCCAGGAAATTCTCTTCCTTGACTACATTGATTTGCAGTGCTTGTGTTGTTTTTATCTCAGGATCTCCTACCATGAGCTCTGGATTTGTTTTTGGTGTGGCAATGTCTCTCTCCCAGAGGAATTTTGGTCCAGTAAACCAATTGGAATTGATCAAGTCTGCCACCTTGAGGCCTCTGGAGGCATGATCAGCCGGATTCTGATCAGTATCAATGTGGTACCACTGGGCTGGATCTGTTGTGTCTCTGATTCTCTGTACTCTATTCGCTACAAAAACATGAAACCTACGAGCTTCATTAGCAATGTAGCCTAGAACTACTTTCGAGTCAGTCCAAAAGTACTCCTGGTCAATTTTGAGTTCCAGCTCCTCTTTTAACATGCTACTGACTGCTGCTGACACCACGGCAGCTGTTAACTCAAGTCTTGGTATGGTTACAACTTTTGTGGGAGCGACTCTGGCTTTGCCTATGATTAAAGAGCAATGAACTTTATCTTCACTCACCACTCTGACGTATGAACATTGACCGTAACCATAGCTACTCGCATCCGAAAAGTGATGCAACTCGACTCTTTGAACCTTTCCTAAGGCTTCAGGAGCAAAGCATCTTGGGATGTGGAGCTTTTGCAGGTTCTCCAGATCATCCAGCCAATTTCTCCACTGTGGCTCTAAGTCTTTGGGCAGCGGTTCATCCCATGCTATGCCCTTTTGACACATTTCTTGTAACACTTTCTTTCCCAACAGGAGAAAAGGAGCAAGGAAGCCGAGGGGGTCAAACACAGAGGCTACAGTTGAAAGGATTCCTCTCCGTGTTGCTGGTTTCTCCTCCAGAGATATACTGAAAGAGAAGGTGTCACTGGTTACATTCCACTTTACTCCCAACACAGTCTGAACAGGAAGATCGCCGTGACTGAGATTTACATCATGAACTCCACTGGCTCGTTCACAGTCGGGAATTGACTCCAAGACTTCCCTGTTGTTGGAAATAAACTTGTGGAGATGCAGTTTCCCCTTTGCACACACAGTTTGTGTCTCTTTCACCAATGTGATGGCTTTGTCTGTTGATTCTACACTGATGAGGCCATCATCAACATAAAAATTCTTCTTTATGAAGTTGGCCGCAGATGGATGCTCTTTTTCATTTTCATTTGCTAAGAACTTCATACCATAATTGGCGCACCCAGGGGAGGACGCCGCCCCAAAGAGGTGGACCTTCATGCGATATTCTTTTGGCTCTGAATTAGTATCCCCCTGTTCCCACCAAAGAAACCGCAAGTAATTTCTGTCCTCTCTGCTTACATGAAATCTATGAAACATTTTCTCTACATCACAGATGATTGCAACTGGATGTTTGCGGAATCTACAGAGAACCCCTGTCAGACCATTGGTGAGATCAGGTCCTGTCAGTAAGTGATCATTTAGAGCTGTGCCCTCATATTTAGCAGAACAATCAAATACAACTCTAATTTTCTCGGGTTTTCTTGGGTGATAAACCCCTTGATGTGGAATGTACCACACATTTCCGTCCTGGGGCGAGTCTTCCGCTCTCTCTGCTTCCCCACCTTCGATGATACCTGCCATGAATTTAACATAGTCCTCCTTGAATTTGGGATTTCTCTCAAGTTTTCCTTTTAGGTACTTCAGTCGCACCAGAGCGAGGCGCTTGTTTTCTGGTAGGTGTGGACGTGTTTTGAAAGGAAGTGGCATTTCCAGGTGACCGTCTGAGTTCTGCTGTATTGTCTCGTTCAGGATCTGCATGAACTGAATATCATCCTGTGATATGGTCTTTTCCCCATAGCTTGTGTCTCTAAAATCAGATTCAAGGACTCTGAGGACAGCAGCTGGCGTTAATGATGGAAGCTCTTTGACGGACACACGGTGGCAAAGACCTGTCACCTCTGTTGACTTAGCAATCTTTGGTGAGCTACCAACAATGCTCCATCCTAAGTCAGTCCTAATGGCATATGGCTCTTCGTCACCACCTGTAATAACATGTCGTGGTGCTAATGCTCTGCAACAGTCATAGCCTATTAAGAGTCCAACTTCACAATCTAACAACTCTGGTATTTCCTGTGCTATAGCATTCAGGTGTTTCCATCTCTTAGCTGTTGCAGGAGTAGGAATGTGTGTGCGTTCAAGTGGGATGAAATCTCTGGTGTATGCAGGTGGCAAGTTAACAAAGCTATGTGAGGAAAACCCTCTGACTCTAAGACCACTAACTCTGTCACTCTGAACGATGGAATCTCTTCCCATCATAGTGGTAAGCTTTAACTTGACTGGCTCTAAACCTGCACCCATTTTCTCACACACCTCTTTGTCTACAAAAGTAGTGCTACTCTGCGTATCTAACAAAGCATATACCAATGTCTCTGTTTCAGGGGTTGTGATTGATGAAAGCCACACAGGCACTATCATGGATGTGCTCCCACCATCACCTTTGTCTATGGAGCAAGAGAGTGAAGATGACTTTTCTGCTGTCTGCACAGCAGCATGAGGAGACGTGTCTGGAGCAGTGCTGCGGTGCTCATGCAACGGTGTTGGATGGTGTTTTTTGCATATACTACAGGTTGCTTTGTTTCTGCAGTCCTTTGAGTTGTGTCCTTTCTTAAGACAGCCAAAACACAGATTTTTGTCCAGTATAAATCTTTTCTTTTCTTCTGGTGACTTATTAGCGAATGTCTGACATTTGTAAATGGAGTGACTTTCACTACAGTACATGCATTTAACTGGACTTAAAGAACTGAATGGCATGTTAACCCTCTTTGATTCATTTGTGTCTCTTGTGCTGTTCTGCACAGCACCTTGTGTTTTCATCACTGCGTTGGATTTTTCTGACTCTTTTGTATTTGTGATGAACACATTGGCTTTTGGCCGCTTCATGTCTCTGAAAGGCCTTTCTTCAGATGATTTCAAGGCATAGAGGGATGTTACAGGGTTGCAGGCCACATCTGCCTCATGAGCCAAAAACTTGGCAAACTCTTTAAAACTGGGATATTCATGTGTTTCTTGCAACTGTTTTGTTACATGTCGATTCCAGCGAGATGTCACCCAATCAGGGAGTTTTTGTAGCATCCTCTGATTTTCTTCACAATCATTTAATACTTGAAGACCTTTAACGTGTGGCATGGCATTGCTGCAAGCAATCAGAAAGTCACTGTATTGTCTGAGTTTAACAGAGTCTCTTGAACTAATCTTTGGCCAGTTATTCAATTTTTCTCTGTATGCACGCTGGATTACAAAGGGATGGCCGTAGCGTGCATTCAGTGCTTCCCACGCTTGGTTGTAAGCGTCTTCATCCTTCCTGTAGAAGCTTCCTTCCAGCACTGACCGTGCTTCGCCGCTGATGTACTTCTGAAGGTAAAATAGTCTGTCAGCTGGATTTGTGCATCTTCGTTCTATGAGTGCTTTGAAACTAGTGCTCCACTCTATGAACTTGAGTGGGTCTCCTGAAAAGACCGAGGGCTCTGGTGCTGGGAGTCTGGTGAGTGCCATTGTGTCATGTAATGCTTGTACTAAAGAAATGTCTTTGCTTGCATTGTTAGATTGTTCATTGTCATTGTTTTGATGTAATTGTTCCTTTTTTATCTCTTTGTTTCTGTTAGACACAGGAGGACAGTGGCTCACCTCACCTGCTCCGGGGGCCTCACCTGAGCCTGCTTCAGAATAAGCTTTCATCTTAGCAGCAATCACTTGAAGATCCCGCTGATTTTCCAGTCTTTTAAGTTCTTGCCTTTGTGCAGCAATTGCCTCCTCCATTTCAATCTCTGCCCTTTTTGCAGCGAGTTGTGCAACACAGTCTGCTCTTTTTACTGTGATACTTTGCTGCTCTGATGGACATCTTGACTGGTGACTACAAACAGATTTGGGGACTGAGGCACTAAATATTGACTGTGCATACTCTCTGTCAAGCATCATGTGCAATCTTGCATTTTCTGCCTTAGCATCAAAGTCATCTTGCCCCACTTCACTCAAGCGCACCTTCAGCAACACCATCACATCTGCAGTTACTGCTGTGCATGAATCCATTTTACGTCTGATATCAGTGGAAGGTGCAGATTGTGCTCGGATTTTCTCATATGCATCTTTCACTTGCGCCTCTAGCCCTTCAACAGCGTCCATCATGCAACACAAGTCTCTATCAGAGCACTCATTTTTGAGTGAGGAACGTGTAGCTCTAATTTGCTCCTTCCATTTGTCATAAAACATAACAAACTTACTCTCCTTTTGAGAAGTCTCTTGTTGTTTTAGCTCCAGCATTTTGGGAGTTAACTTTCTCTCCCGTGAGGATTTACGGGGTTCAACTTTGGAGGTTGGCTCTGTAACTGGTAGCCTTTGAATTTGTAATTTAGCATTGATATCATCAATAAGTGTCTCTAGTTTCTCTATTTCAGCCTCATCAATCTGAAATTTTAACCGTTCATTTAATCTTACTAACTCTGCTTTAAGGGACTCAACATGTTCACTAGGACCCTCACATTGTGATTTGTCACTGTGAATTGACATTGCAATGAAATAGAAATGTTACTGTATTTATGACTAAATTATTGCTTATGTAGCAGAACTGATAAGTAGCAATAGTTACTCTTATAAACCTCTTATGCACTCTTTTGGTAATGCATTTGAACTCTTAAGTCAAAACACAGGACATTCAAAATAATATAAAGCAGGAATATTAAGCATTTCACTCAAAACCTCTGTTGCTTACAAGTTAAGCTCTTTCAACCTTTAAAATGTTCATACAGTTGAAGGTTGGTACTCTCAAATCAAAAGATATATTGCAGAACTGCTCTGCTTGAAGGCTGGAGACCATGCCAGCTGAAGCCAGGTAAGGATATATGAAGAGCTGTGGCACTCGCTGGTAAACGCTGCCCTCTGTTGGTGAAGTTGCGGTACTTCGCCGTCGACAATGCCGCGGTGCTGCGGTGGCTGACGCTGCGGTCCTCTCTCCCTCTCTCTCTAGTCGGCTCCTGGTCGTTCCGGCCACACGTCGCTCCAGCAGTCTTGTTGCTTCTGGCAGCCTCGGACATGCGTAGCTCTCCTCTTAGCTCTCGTCTCTCGTCTTAGCTCTTGGCCTCGTTAGCGGTACGTTTTCACTGTAGCTACACCGGTTCAACAAAAGGCCACGCTTCATACTGATGTCTTGATTTTCATTCTTTTATTCTCCTTCTCCACCGACGATAGTTAAATCATAGAACACCGTGAAAACTACAAATAAAACAGAGAGTCCATATGAGTCCATTGTAGCTAAATGCTAATTCAACGTAAACAAACACATGAAGTATCCACTGTATGGTCAAAGCATTTTGTATACAACCACAATAAAATATATATGAAACCAAACCATAATTACCGTTTGCGCCTCTTGAACGCAGTGTATTTATCTCTGAGTGTTCAGTGGCATTACTTCCTGCCTCCATTCTCTGTGGTCCCGCATTTTACTTCTGACCCACAATCCCACAGTTCACCCTCAACAGACCAGGGGGTCATGTGACCACACACTTTCAAAATAAAATGTCTTCACATGAAGGTTTTTAAATAACACAACTGCAATCATTTTTATCAACTTATTTATAAACGTAAGCTCTTTTTAACTCTCTTATTATCATGAATTTATATGTCTATTTATTAATCTTTTTTAAACATTTCATTAACTTCATGAAATACTGTCTCCAACAGTTACAACTATGTTTTCTCTTGAACCCAAATTGATTGTCAGTAGTTAATACATACATTTCTATCCTATTTAAAATGATCCTTTCCAGCACCTTAGACAGTATACTGGCAAGGGCAATAGGCCTGTAATTGTCCATGCTGTTTAGCCTTCCAGCCTTCTCCTTAAGAACAGGGACCAGTAAGACAGACAGGATGGAATCAGGAAGAACTCCATGCACCAGGAGGCCAGTGAAGCACAGGGCTAACAATGGGGAGAGCCTGTAACTGGCATGCTTGAGATGTTCTGCAGCAATACCATCTATACCACTTGCTTTGTTGTTATCAAGCATCTTAATGGCATCTGATACCTCACCAGGTCTTACTGTGACATGAGAGTCCAAATCAACAATATTAACAGCAGCAACGTTACTCTTAACACAGTTAAAGAGCTTGGAATAATGCTTGCACCATAACTTTGCAATGTTATCTGAGCCACAGACACCTTCAATGTCATATGGCAAAGAAGTTTTATGATTATTCATCACTTTAATTGCATTCCAGAAGTCTACATGGTTATTATTTTGTAGCTTCCTGGCAAGCAAGTCAGCTCTGATAGTGTTCTCGTTGGTCTTAATATGGCGGAGAGCATATTTATATCTAGCATTAGTTTGTTTCTTATACTCAAACACATCACCCTGTCTGGGCCTTCCTGCATTAGACCAGAGTTTAAAGGCTTCCCTTGCTGTGGCATGATGTTCAGCCACATACTCGTTCCACCCGGGTTTGATGTTAAACGCCTTCTTATGCCCACAGAGAGGCCCAGCAGAGGCGTGTAAAGCCTTGATTATGTTATCATATAAGTCACAGAGGTCAACAGCATGTTGTGGATCAGTACAGTTCATATTAAGACAAGTTACAGCATCTCTCGGCAAAACAACGTGATTTAATAAGCTGTCCGTTAAGACAGTATAACTATCAATGTTTTTCTTAGACAACTTAGCCCAATTTAATTTCTCAGAGCTGACAGTATTCCCAGAGTCCACCAAGAGGGGCACAGTCAATTTATGTGCGGCTGATTAAATAGAGAGAGGGGCGCTTTAGTTGTGAGCGACCCCCCCTCTCTGCCCTCCCCCTGGACTAATGTCAGGATCCCCATACAGACTGTGAGGGGCAATATGCTGCAAGACTACATAGTGATACTGTGGAAATCTAGCTGAGTGTGCTTCAGTGAAATGTCTGGATTTATTGTCTTAATGATTTAAGACGTGTCATCATAAGGTGTGTTATTTATCTTATTCCAATCTGTTCAAATGAAAGATTTCATAATTTAGCAGATAGAACAAGAGTGACCTGAAACAAACACAAACACAACCGAACTTTGGACATCTGATAAATCAATGTCGCCCTCTGCTGGTAGAAACATAGCACTGCTTCTGTCCCAGTTATGGCGTTAAATATATTTTGAAATGGAGCTAAATAACCCGTATTGTTGCTGAAACACAATGCAAGGCCACAGAGGAAAACAGCCAGTGTGGTTTTAATCTGTTTTGACTGGAATCAACTCAACATGTTCTCTGACCGTGGGAAAAGAGGTGCAAACCTGCTAACATACAGAGAGAGAGACAATATAACCTACCTTTAAGATGAGGCATTTTTTCACATTTTCATAACTATGTACTTATGTAATATGAATCTGATTAATATAAATATCTAATTAATATAAAGAAATATTCTTTATTTATATGTATTATTATTTAATGTACTATTTATTTATATTTATGGTGGATCTCTGTGAAAAGTGCTTCACCTCAACCTATTCTGTGCAGCTACACATGAACATGCCTCATCGCTAAACACAAAAGTAAAAAAGGACTTTAAAAAAAGCCTTAAATACCCGTATCAGTCTTCTACACTTTACATCAGACCATACCCTCCATGTCAACATCTGCAGATGCAACAAAGGAGCAATAAAAAAAAAGCCCTATCACCTTTCACAACAGCTGTTCCCACTGGTCTGATGTTGTGATCTGAGGTTTCGGCACTGACCATTACTGGCAGTGAAGTAACGCTGCATTACTTATGAACACATTAACACCTGTTCCATGTAATCCAGTGTCAGATGTTTGTGAACTCATCGTGCATTTACTGTATGTGAAGAGGAGACGCCCAGCACTGCAAGAGGAAGTAAAAGAACATGAAATAGATAAGAAAAAAACTAACTAGTCTATGGACATCTGATACAATGACGTACAGAGAAAAAATAACAAATTAATTTCAAATTTCAGTAATTTCAAATTATATTGAGACTGAAATTACTTCAAATAATAAAAGGAAGGAGGAATGAATGAAGTAGTGCAGATAAAGATAAACAGTCAGATTGAGAGCAACAAAACTCCTCACTACAACTTGGGTTGATATTTTTATTTCGTATAAACATCACGATACTGCTAAAGTTGCATGGAATGATCTCAGGATTTATGTACAAACATCTGTTGAGTTTAAGAATTAAAGGTTGCCCCATCAATAACCATTCCTTTGTGTACCCATTATGCTTGTTCTAAAAACACTTGTGAGCAATAAAACAAAATAATCTTCTAAAGTAAAATATTTCTTTTTCAAAATCATGAGATTATGTACAACATTATGGATCTATAATCCAATGCAATATGTAACAATGTATAAAACTGGGCAAAAATAACAGAGTGAAGAAGCTGGTGTGGCAGGAGATCAGTAAGCTGAAGGGATCACATTACACGTTCAGTTTTAACAAACAACAAAACTTTGAAGCATCAGACCAGTACAGATCCCACTGACGTTACAACTGGCTTTATTTAAAAAAAAAAAACTGGTCTCTGACAAACATTGGATCATGTAATAGAAGCGAGTACATACAAGTGAGAAGATTTAACTTGATCCACCGGGATACCGTGGTAATCGTGCTCCACACTTCTGGAAATCCTCCACTTTAACCTGAGTATAAACCTTTTACCCGAACAACAAATGTTAACAGGCCACTGCATTAAATACAAGCTAAAAGTTGAATCATCAACATCAACAGACATTCTGCTCTCTGTCTACATCCCCCTTTAAAACCACATGTATATACGCACATAGGTAAAAACAAATCCGTCTTGGCCAAAACATACTGGCTGGCCTCTCATCGATCAGAGTTTGTTCAGTGAACGACAGGAGAGGGGGGGGGGGTCAGATGGGCTTGGTGGTGCTGTTGTAGACCAGGCGCTCTCTGTCCTCCATGGAGGTGACGGGGACGGTGTTGACCGGCACCCGTTGGTGTTGTGACGTCTTTTTCTTTCCCTTGCAGAGGCAGTACAACAGGACGCCCAGGAGGACGACGATGGCGGCGCCCAGGACGGCGGCTACAGCTATAACACCTGGGAGACGGAGACGGAGGGGGGGGGGTCGGATTTAAAAAGTGAACGTTGTGGTTGGTCGTTCAAAGACAAGTACATGAGGCTGCTGGAAGAAAAATGAAGCTTCAACAATGTCGACCTCGATCAGCAAGAACCCACTGGAGGTTATTTATCTGATCAACGCGGATTGGTTTAAAGGGATAGTTCAACATTTTGGCAAATTTGCCCATTGCCATATAGTTTGAGGAGTAGGTTTGTTACCTTTAATTGTCGGTGCAAGATATTTTTAGAACAGTGGAGCAGAGCCGCGAGTTGCTCAGAGCTACGCTACGGAGGCTAATGGGATTTCTTGGTTTCACTCATCAAACTCATAAAATACACAATCCAACAACTCCAAAACGCTCTCGTGGACAAGTTGTGACCTGCACATTCACCACGCTATGAGATAATAACGGAACGTTACCAGACAGAGTTGTTTTTGAGGTAAATTTATGCAAAACCGCTCATGCACGTTCCTGTCGGGGGCAGTTTTACGGCAAGCAGTCTCTGAATTTACCTCTAAAACAACTCTGTCTGGTAACGTTCTGTTATTATCTCATAGTGTGGTGAATGTGCAGGTCACAACTTGTCCACCAGAGCGTTTTGGAGTTGTTGGATTGTGTATTTGATGAGTTTGATGAGGGAAACCAAGAAATTCCAGTAGCCTCCGTACTGTAGCTCTGAGCAGCTCGCGGCTCTGCTCTGCCGTTCTAAAAATAGCTTGCACCGACAATTAAAGGTAACGAACCTGCTGCTAAAACTATAGCGATTATGGCAATGGGCCGATTCGCCAAAATGTTGAACTATCCCTTAAAGTCGGTGTAATGGTGTTGAAATAAGAAAAGTAAAGTGACATACTTGTCTGGCCTTCAGTCACTTGACGTTCAAACTCCTGCTTTCTTGCAAATACGTCCTTTTCTGAAATAAAGAAAAACAATATAGTTGGAGGATTATTAAGAGGTACACAAGATATACAAAACATGAAAAGAGTTCAGGATAGTACATTTACAATAACTGATTCTTCCAGCTGCTGCAAGTGGAAATATGTGGTGAACTTCTTCAGCCACATATTTCCACATCCAGGAGTCACAGAGCAGCGTTACTTACTCCACATTTGGAGTCATGTTCACCGCTCACACACTCGTTTGGTTAAACACCAGGCTCTTTACCTGCTAAATATTCACTAGTTTGTCAGCAGCAGAGCTACATACAGTGGTTTTATCTATTTATAAAAGTAGCCGTTTCCTGCAACTAAATAACCACACTGATGAGAACAATGAGGGCGACAGTTAATGTGTGGAAATGGTGCACGAAACAAAAAATACATGATGGGTCAATGACTTGTTGCAACCCAATGTCAAGTGGTGTAACGGGTAGTTTTAAATAAAAATCGGACTATATACAGGAAAATAAATCTGGACTCAAATGTGGAATAAATGTAATTCACTTTTACAATGCAACACTATTTCTTTCGCATTATTTA